>NC_059157.1:45619836-45817336 GCF_019923935.1 Bubalus bubalis
AGCATCAGGGTCTTTTCCAATATGAAAATTCACATTAAAAAACTGGAAATAATTACCTCAAGCAATTTTTAAATGTAATAACAAAGTTGGCAAGTCTGTGTTTTATAAAATGAGCATCAATTTCAAGGTTTAAAAAGCTGTTTTAGGACCTACTGTATTAAAAAAAAAAAAACATGGAGAGATGACAAAAGAATGATCTATTTGAGATTGGCTCTGTGTTAGAAATTGCTGAGACTAATTGATGGGACAGTTCATGGGTATTTATTATACTACTCCATCCACTTTTGTGCATGTTTGAAATTTTCCATCATAATACATTTAAAAACAGTTTATTTTCTGTTAAAGCAGAGTCTTCTCCAGCAACACAATTCGAAAGCATCAATTCTTTTGTGCTCAGCCTTCTTTATGGTCCAACTCTCACACCCCCATACATGCCTACCGGAAAAACCATAGCTTTGACTATATGGACCTTTGTCGGCAAAGTGATGTCTCTACTTTTCAATATGCTGTCTATGTTTGTCATAGCTTTCCAAGGAGCAAGCATTTTTTAATCTCATGGCTGCAGTCACCGTCTGCAGTGATTTTTGAGCCCAAGGAAACAAAACCTGTCACAGCTTCCACAATAAGGCATTGGCATTCAAAGATTTTTAAAGCAAAACAAAAGTTGACTTTGAATTGGCTTAGTCATAAACAGCATCCTGATCTCAACAGCCTCTGAGCAGCCGTTCTGATAGTAGGGAAGTGCACCCCTGATCGGGAGATATTGAGCTCTCTGCCTAAGCGGGGAGGGCGCCTAACCGCGGCTCTCACGATGGGAGTCAGAACCACTGCCCCCTGGGAGCCCGCCTGTGAGGCTCTGCAGTCCAGGCCCAAAAACACAGGCATGGTGGGGACAGTACTGACACGTGAGGCTGGACCTGGGATCCCCACTCCATTTCCTGGATGGTCTATATTGCCGTGTGGCCAACCTTTCCGGGAAACCTCTCTCAGGACTGGGTGATGCGAGCCTGCACCATCACCCTTTTCTGACGCTCCTTCTGTTGCAGCACAACTATGGTTCTCCTCTTGCCTAGGAGCAGCCATCCTACACACACACCGTGTCTGGGCCAGCAGTTTGGCATGTGGGACTCCAGCGCCATGGTCGAGGCAAGCAGGCTCCACACCTGGGCGCCATGCCTTCAGTTTCATGGGCCCCGGGCTGGCACCCTCAGGTTTGTTTGAGGGGCAGTCGTGAGGTCCACCTGTATCCCAAGCAGCTCCCCGGACTGGCTGGTCAGAGCAACAAGCAGCCTCTTTGAACGTCGGGACGCCCTGGCCCCTGCCCACCACCTATGGGTGAACACCTCTGGCCCTGCTCCCGAGGAGGTGGGTGCCCAGATCAGCAGATGGGGCCACACACACACACACTCCGTGGCCGAGATGGGAGCGGCGGAGAAAGGCAGCGCTGGCCCCCGCCCAAGCCGCGTCTCCCGCCCAGACGCCGCCTCCCCATCAGCACAGGCACCCGCTGCAGCTCCTTGTTCTTCTCCTCCAGTTGGGCCTCCATCTGGCGCAGCCCATCCTCGATGCTGCCCTGTCTCTCTCCCGCCTGTCGGCCAAGAACAGCGTCAGCTCCGCTCGCAACGACCCTGTCCTGACGACACGCGGGCTGTGACCGCAGGGGCGGCAAGCGGGCCATGCTCTGTGCGGACCACAGGCCCCGGGTTCGCGGGCAGCAGGCAGTGGCAAGCGCGAGGCACACGTTCTACCTTCCTAAGCTGGGAAGGAAGTTCCAACTGTTTAGCCTCCTGAGTGGTAGAGCTTCTGGAAGACAAAAGGTCGGACTACAAGGCCGACCGGGGACGGACAGCAGAGATGCCAGGGGAGAGGAGAAACCAAGCCTGGAGAGGAAGATCATAGGCAGAAGGGCGCCCCCTTGCGGCTGTTAATGACCCTGCTCTGGGAGGGTCTGCAAGCACCCAATATCAGAGGCCGCCCGCGACCTTATGGCCCCTCAGGCGCTCACTGAGCTCCAAGCAACGCTCCCGGCAGCCGCGCCAGCACAGACCAGATCTGACTCTCCATGCCCAGATAGTGCCCACCGGCAGCGCAGGGCAACACCTTTCCCGCCAGAAGGACGGGGTGGCTGGCTGGCTGGCAGTGGGGATGATGCCCCCAGCAGCGCCACATCCCTGGGACGTGGCCTCTCACCCGCGGGCTCCCGGGGATGGCGAGCAGGGAGTGGGGCCCCAGGTCCGCACGTGCCCCGCTGTGACTTCTTCAACAAGTGTATAGATAGACTTAAAACTGTTCATTACAGAGCTATTCTGGCCATCTCTTAAACGAGAATGGGATTTTTCTAGGTCTCTATCCTGCTAGGATTTGAATTGCTGACTGAACTCTGAGCAGCAGTGATTTCGAGCTGAAGCGTCCTGGGGACACACAGAACAAAACTGGAGGGACATTAAGGGAGAGATGACACAGAAGCGGGGGCTGTCTGACACTTAGGGAGCGCTCCCATCTCAGACGGGCAGCACGACCCCCGCGTCTGCGCTCCTGTGTGGACTGAGCAGCACAGGCAGGGGCGTGGTGGGGCAGCAGGGGAACAGGCTCTCCCCGCGCCCGCCCCCCAGGGACCCAGAAGAGCAGCTTGGAGAGCGCGGCAACCCTCTGCACCTGCTCCGCCTCCACCTCGAGCAGCATCTCCGCCCTCCGCAGCCTCTGCTGCAGCTTCTCTACCAGCTCCAGGCGCTCCTGCAACTGGCGGTTCTTATCCTCTGTCTACAAAGGGAGAGCAGAGGATCAAAACAGGCCGAGAGGTGTAGCCACTGTCGCTTTAAGTAAGCTGAGACAAAACCTAAATGCACGTGTCTACTGGATTCGTTCTGTTTTCGAAGCTGCGTCAGGGTAAATTTTCTCTCAGTGTTCCTGGGCTTGGTCTCAGTGAGCAGAACACCTCCTGCCAGACTATTTGCTTTTCCTAAATGTTCCCCAAGGACGTCTTAAAAAAAAAAAAAAAAAAAAAAAAAAGTTCTATATTAAAGAAGATCAGTTTTCTGTAGAATCTTATTCTTATTGACAAGTTAAGGGAAGAAGGGTTCAGTACAGACCCTTTTTAAAACATCACCAGAATCATCATTTAGAGGGAACCCTACCAACCACAGATGGCCACGGGCGTGTAAGCCAAAATATGGCTTTCATCTCCTCTGAAATACAGATCTGATAAGAGTGTGCCTGGTGAAATGCCAGTCAACTAATATTTGTAAATGCATGATTATTCTTTTAACAGATCTTCTTACTCTGAAAAACTTTCAATGTAGAACATTTAGACAGATTCTTTTTTAAAAAAGAAAAAAATTAAAGTATCTATAAGCTCAGGTTCCTGAGAGGTTAGCATTTGTTTCTAAGCAGCTTTCTTACATTTTCTGTGTGCGTATGACTCTATGTACGTACACAAACAATATGATATGCTTTAAAACCCTCAGAAAACAATAGCATATGGTACATAGTATTTTCTGATCTGCCTTTTACAGCCATTATTTTGTATATCGTAATGCTCTTAATTAGCATTCCCCATCATACATTTCAATGGCTTTCTAGTATTTTATCTTTGTGGTGGGGACAATGATACACTTTGGCACACACCAGACTGACTCACTTTGTTTTGGAGAAGCCAGATTTGGTTTTCCTGGTTAAATCCTGATTATCTGAGACCACTCGGGAACAGGAGCGAGTAAGGCTCACCAAACCACAGGAAGTACAAACCCTAATCAGACCGGAGCTCTAACCCTGCCTTTTGTCACAGTGACCCCAGTTCCCAACAGGCAGCCAGCTGCCGTGAAGTTCCCTGCTGCTCTCTGCTCTTTCGGTAAAAACTCTAACAAGCCAACAGATTCACGTTCAAGTAAAACAAAAGAGTCAGGAGTGGAATTCCACAAAATGGTTAAACCAAGTCCCAAATAATTCAAACCTGTAAGTTGCAGTCACCCCCAATTTTTTAAAAATGTATTTCCTTCCAGTACAGCTGATTTACCATGATGTACATCCACATTTTTTATCACAATATTTTAGGGTCATAAGAACTTTACACTGGGACTTGATTTCCAACGTGGGAGTCACATGAAAAGATCTTTACCTTCCTTCCTCAGGAATTCACTACTATAAACGTCAGACACAGTTCATAAAGGCCATTACCTGTCGATGCCTAGAATCCTTATTTGCAATTTCATTTTCAAGTTTATCATTGACGTCGTCCTAAGCTTCAAATCAAACATAAAGTTAACGTCCTCAAAATAAAAGTCCTTGATGTGGCAGTTTTCTTGGATGTGAGCAAAAACGCGCCTACCTCAAAGGTCACATTTGCCACGATTGGCACCCATCTGTCTTAATGTTCTGTCTAGCCACTCGGTTTACCAAGCTTCTTTTCTACATAATAAACCCAAACAGCAAACAAAAAATATCCTAAACTACCCTGTTATTGCAAGAATTCCAGGAGGGAAGGTATCTGGCATGAAGTCAGGACCTCTGTCTGCTACACCATACAGGCGGGCTTGACCCAGAACAGGGAGGGACCCTCAACAGATCCAACGGGGAGCTCTGAGGCTCGTTTCCTTGAGTAAAAGTTGGAAAAGTCTCATGCAATTTCCTCAGAATTAAAGTAAGAATATTAACGAGTGGAAACAGAAGTCAAATTGTACACAACTGGGAGCAGCCTTCTCAAGCCTAGTTCTTCTAAAGCAGAGTTACACCACATGGATGAAACGCTCAAACCAGGACCAGAACTTGCTGCTGGTGCAACTCCTGTCCGCCAGTTCAAAATCCATTTCAGGTCCCTCCCTGGTCACTAAGTAACCAATGTGGGCAAAGTCCTAACATTAAAAGTGAAAGGTCTTAAAAACGCTTTTTCTAGAATTCTATACGTATTAAACTCTGACACCTAATCTCCTGTTGCCAAAGAGTATTGTGAATAGGTTATACAAACCTGTGCAAATACTTGTTTTGAGTTCTCACACAGAATTATTCACACAAAGCTACTAAACAAGTACACCTGCTGTACCACATGTTGGAGGGGTTCTCTCTGAGACGCTCTCATGGGGGAGGGGGAGCAGGGTGGGTGCTGTCTGTCTGCCCACAGAGGAGAGGTGAGGCTCACAGGTGGAGGCCGGAGCCCCCAGCACTCTTCTGTTTTCACAATGACGGCTAGGGAGTTTCTCATAAATCACGACACCCACAGACATGGTTACACAGTTTGGGCCTGAGGATCTGAGGGTGAGCAAATGCCACTCGACTTGTCTGACCACCGGTATCACTCTGTCACACATACCTTCAAGGAGCGGAACCTCAGAAAACTAGAGAAGATGGCCAGGCAGGCTGCCTCAGCAGAGCCCACACAGCATGCTCCCATCTCTCCGAGAGAACGGGCTCCACAGGTGTCACCAGACTCGCCTGAGTGAATCAGAAGGAAAATTCAGAATCATCAGGAACACATTTGACAGGCAGTTGCAGGGGGGTGGGTGGGGGGATGAACCGGGAGACTCAGGTTGACATATATACAGCACTGATACTACGCATAAAGTCAATGAGTAAGGACCTAGTGTACAGCACAGGGAAGTCTACTCAGTGCTCTGTGGTGAAGTAAATGGGCAGGAAATCTAAAAGAGAGGCAGATACGTAAATAGATAGACAGATGACTGATTCACTTTGCTGTACAGCAGAAATTGACACAGCAGTGTAAAGCAACTATATGCCAATATATGAATGAATTAATTTTTTAAAAAGGAACACACTGGGCCCCCTAGAACTTGTGGAAATGAGGAGTCCACACCCAGGCTGTAGCACAGCGCCAGGGCTGCCCTCATGTTGGTCCACTGCCAACGGACCGCCTGGACCAGGCCTCTTCTACCCCAGAGACCTCGACACAGAGGCGGGGAGGCAGCCAGTCACGGTCTCTCCAGTGCTCTGCTCTTACTCACGCAGCCATCCCAAGGCTGAGATCCCCAGGAGAACAAGGGACCCACATTCCACCTCAGGACAACAGACACAGCCGCCATCACTCACTTCGCGGACGTCCCGCTTAAGTTTCCTGTTCATGTCCTTGAACTTGAGGACGTCCTTCCTGGCTGTGTCCAGGTCCTCCTCCAGCTCTGTCACGTGGGCAGAGAAGGCTGCCAGGCGCTCCTTCATCTGGCTCTGCTCCCATGACTGCCTCTCTATAATCTCATGGAGCTTGATCACCTTAGCCAGGCCTTCCTCATGGCTTAGAGAGCCATCGGCGGGTCTCTAAGGGGGAAAGGAAGCCTTACACAGCCTGGTTTTGGGAGGGAGGGAACACAGTACTTCCGAGGTCAAAACTGCCTTTTGTGCTCTGGGAGCTCACAGGACCCTCATGGCCGCTCAGACCTACATGGTGCATTGCTGAGAGGTCCCAACAGCCCTGCATAGAATGGATGGTAAGACGAGAACCAGACAGAGAGCAAGACCAAGGACTTGCCTTTCCATTGGCACTTGGCATGTTTTCTTGCTCGTGATGTACATCAAGAACCCTGTCCATTAGTATCTTTTCCTGGTTATTCTCCTCTGTAAGAATCATCTGCTAAAACCAAAAAATTGAATCACAGTAAAGAAGTAAAGACAGCAAAACTCCACCTGGAAAAACTCAACTCTAAACTGAAAACACAACAAGAAAGGAAAATACATGGTGATGCTATCCATCCCGAATACCACCAGGTAATCAGAGTCAGATTTTGTCTTCTTCTGGACAGACAAAGGGGTACTTAAGAGATCCTGCAGCTCTAAGCCACAAGTCTAGTTTCAGTTCAGTTCAGTTCAGTTCAGTCACTCAGTCGTGTCCGACTCTTTGTGTCCCTATGAATCACAGCACACCAGGCCTCCCTGTCCATCACCAACTTCAGGAGTTCACTGAGACTCACATCCATCGAGTCAGTGATGCCATCCAGCCATCTCATCCTCTGTCATCCCCTTCTCCTCCTGCCCCCAATCCCTCCCAGCATCAGAGTCTTTTCCAATGAGTCAACTCTTCGCATGAGGTGGCCAAAGTACTGGAGTTTCAGCCTTAGCATCATTCCTTCCAAAGAAATCCCAGGGCTGATCTCCTTCAGAATGGACTGGTTGGATCTCCTTGCAGTCCAAGGGACTCTCAAGAGTCTTCTCCAACACCACAGTTCAAAAGCATCAATTCTTCAGCATTCAGCCTTCTTCACAGTCCAACTCTCACATCCATAATGACCACAGGAAAAACCATAGCCTTGACTAGATGGACCTTTGTTGGCAAAGTAATGTCTCTGCTTTTGAATATGCGATCTAGGTTGGTCATAACCTTCCTTCCAAGGAGTAAGCGTCTTTTAATTTCATAGCTGCAGTCACCATCTGCAGTGATTTTGGAGCCCCCAAAAATAAAGTTTGACACTGTTTTCCCATATATTTCCCATGAAGTGATGGGACCGGATGCCATGATCTTTGTTTCCTGAATGTTGAGCTTTAAGCCAACTTTTTCACTCTCCACTTTCACTTTCACAAGTCTAGTTTACTAGTCATTAAAATAACCTAGATGGGCGGGTCCTCAATCAGAAAGATAAATAACATCTGATGCCCACCACTACAGCCTTCATTCTTTTTTAAAATGAAAGGATTCAAATGACAAACCCTTCACTGAAACTGCACAAAGACTGATCAAACTTACCTCTTTATGTGTGGCACCTAATTCTTCTTCTAACCAACTACACCTTTCGAGTGCTACTCGTAATCGCGCTCTCAACTCAAATAAAAGAGACCGAGTCACTGTGTGTTGTATATACCTTAGTACACTTCTTAGTGTATACTCACCCTACTACATGGATACTGTAACAGAATACCTTTAATGTCTCTCATTGATCTCAAGAAAATCTGCTTGTTAACAGCTTTAAATTCTAAGTTTGAGAGAACAAAATGTTATCCGAAATTAATTCCATTACCTAGTTTTTAACTGCAAGTTGATATACAGAATATAACAAATCCTGAGACATTCATGCCAACTAATACTTTTTAACTGGGGGCTTCCCAGGTGACTCAGTGGTAAAGAATCCGCCTGCCAATGCAAGAGGGCAGGTTTGATCCCTGGGTCGGGAAGATTCCCTGGAGTAGAAGATGGCCACCCACTCCAGTATTCATGCCTGGGAAGCCCCATGAAGAGAGGAGCGTGGTGGGCTACAGTCCACAGGGTTGCAAAGATTCAGATATGACTGAGCATGTACGTAGGCAATGCTTTTTAACCATATAAAACTCTGACTTCTTACAGAAAAAAATGTATATACAAGAATTCAAGAAGCTCAAAAGTCAACTAGTTACATAAATATGTGCATCATCCACCTAACAAGGCAGCAAGTGTACAAATCCAGGATGGCCAGGTGGCTGGTACCTTCTCGTCCAGGGCCTTGTGGTGCTCAAAGAGCAATTTCAGTGCCCTGAGCACCTCCACCTCGCTGGTCATGCCGGCTGGGGACTGCGCCTGCTGCTTGCCCGCCATCATCCGGAGGGACGGCACATACCGGGAAACCAGGCACTCCAGGTGCTCCAGCAGCAGCTGCAGGGCAGGGCCAAAGGAACACCTTCAACCTCATGCTCGAATTCAGGGCCGATAACTCCTCTCAGCCTCACGCTATAGCCGGAAACATGCTAAGGCACGTCGGAATCCCGCCCGTTCAGTCTAAAGTTAGAGTGGACTTCCCTAGGGGCCCAGTAGCTAAGAGTCCACACTTCTGCAGGGGTCATGGGTTTTAATCTCTGGTCGGGGAACTAAGATCCCACACAAAGTGTAGCGTGGACAAAAATCTAAGTTAGGAGAACTCCCCCCTCAAATGTACTAAAACTACATTAGCTCTCATCATAAATTTGAAGGAAGGTATGAGAACCCCGAATTGATCCACCCTGGTCTGCTCAGTGGGAAAATGTGAAAAATGATTTGAAAATCAGACAGAGTTTAAAGACAGCACACAGAGGGAGCGGTGAACCCCGCGGGGCAAATGTCAACATGTGAGAATCCCCCTACTGACCCTGGTGTTGTTTCTTTCTGCTTTCAGCTCTTCTATTTCATCTTCTCTTTTACGAAGTTGCTCCCTACATATCTGTAGAGTTGAAAACTCCTAGAAAAGTTAAATGAGAAACTAAATGCAAACATAAATTAAAAAGAGAGCGAGACTGTGAAGACTGATGCTGTCAAGTCTCTCCAGGCTCCACACAAAGGATTTCCTTGCCCTTCCAGAGAAGAGGGGGTCCACTGACCCCAAGACCACACAGACCACCACAACTCAGACCGGCCTTCAGCCTCCACCTCGACCTGGCAGGCACGTGGCAGGGGAGAACCCGGAATCCAAGCTGGCCTTCTCAAGACCCAGGGACGTCTGATCAGCTTTCCAAAACATAAACCTAACAACAAAGTGGATAAAGAGGTTCTTAAACAACACACAGACCAATGACTTAAGCCACTGGGGAGAGTGAAGAAAAAAGGGAAGGTCTACAAGGCCACCAGGCTTTGGAGTGTTCCTCTGGGAGAAAGGCGGATGGCACCTCAGGGCCATCTGTTAGCCTGACTCTACTGAAGTCACCCAGTCATTCGATCAACTGGTTAAAATGTTAAACTGATGTTATATGTATTTTACCACAATTTGCGTGCATGCGGGGCCGTCCACGTGGTGAACTTGCTCAAACTGAACCACACGGAGTCTTTCATTCTTTTTTCTTTGCAGAAATTAAAAAATCCTGGGCTACGTATCCCCTACTACAAACTTGAGTGTTCAGCACCCAGAACAGTGCCCAG
This sequence comes from Bubalus bubalis, assembly GCF_019923935.1. Lineage (NCBI taxonomy): Eukaryota > Metazoa > Chordata > Mammalia > Artiodactyla > Bovidae > Bubalus > Bubalus bubalis. The sequence continues at coordinate 45,629,627 of NC_059157.1, forward strand.
CACTTGTAAGATGCATGTAGTAGACATGTGTAGCTATGAGGGTGTATGTCATACACATATGCAGTAGGTACCCATGATTAAAATACTGGACACACTGGTCTGTGCTTTGTAACATGGGAGACATTAATGGGCTTAGCCTTTCTACTTCAAGGACTGACTCTCTAGCTCGAGCCTCATGCCCCAGAGATTCCTCCAGCCCGTATATCCTTTCTTTGGAAAAAGGGAGACGTTAAGGGGCTTAGCCTTTCTGCTTCAAGGACTGACTCGATAGCTCAGTCCCCAGTGACTCCTCCAGCCAGTGTTTCCCTTCTTGTGAGGCCCCCGCCCATCCTCCACAGAGCACCTGCACAACCTCTTAGAAGGTAAACCTGCTGAGGTCGATCCTGCCCACTAAGGCCAAAACGCCCTGGTTGACAGGGCCCACAACCATGCTAACAAAATGAAACAGAACCCCAACACTTCGCTGGGTGAGGGCCAATCTGACGGGCCCAGCCCCCGGCTGCTCTCACCTCAGGCCACTCTGCTTCCAGGACTTGGGCTGAGGCCAAGTTCTTCCTAGTCTTGGCCTTTGCCTTGGGGTTGCAGCACTGAAAAAGCGCCCACAGGCAGGCCCTTCTGCGACCCATCCTCGCGGATGGGGGCAGCCCCCCACTTGGGGGCAACCGCTGTTTCACGGTAGGATGCCTCAGCTCCCGAGCTATCACCACCAATCTCACACTACAACCACCACTATTCACACTACAACCACCGCGCTCACACACACCACTCTCACACACCACTCTCACACACACCGCTCTCACACACCACTCTCTCACACCCTGCTCTCACACTATGACCACCAGCACTGCTGTCTCAAGGAGAAATGGCACGAAGGCTCTGCCTCCAGCACGTCTCCCAGGAGCCCAGAACTGGAACCCGCTCAGTCAAAAGGGGCTCCATGGTAACAGGGGGGCTGGGCTCAGGCCCACCGTCAAGGATGCAGAGAGTGGGGAGGGGCTGCCAAAAAGACGACAGGTGAGTGTGGGGTGCAGGAGAAGGCAGGCCGTGCCCACGGCTCAGGCCCCCTGTCAAACATGACCCTGCAAGGTACTGGGTCACAGTCGAACCGACCAGTATAAACTCCTTCAGAAACAACCACCCCTGGGAATAAGCATGTTTTCTAAGTGGGCTTCTGCCCCCTCCACCCCCAAAAACAAGCCTCCAGTGAGGCTACTGAAAGGGCACCCCTGAACTCAAGGGTGTCCCCAGAACCCACCCAGCTAAGGAGGACTCACCGCGCTAGCTGCCCCTCACTCTCACCCTGAGCTCGGTCCTCCCTGTCGGACTCCCTCACTCGAGCTCAGCAAGGGCTTGACCAACCTCGCTCCAGGCCCTTAAAATGAACCCACAGTGGATACAGGGGTTTATTCAATCTGCTGCGAACTCGCCCTCTTAACTTCAACCCTGGGCTGCCAGACGACTCTGCCCTGTGGGGGCTGCACGGTGGAGGTTCAGGGGTGTCCCTGCCTCGATCCGCGACAGCCAGCACCTCCCACACCCCGCCTGAGTCTCCCACCCCTCTCCTGGCCCCACTCCCACCCTCGCAGCTCTCCACCCGCCAGGACACAGGCCACACTGCTCCTGGCTCAGCCCGGACCTCTGCTGTCACTTGAGGACCTCGGTCCCCAGGGTGCTTGGGGTCCTATATCCACCCATCTCAGCAATTACACACTCTGGGAGAGACAGAGTACAGTTTGGGGTCCCGCCTGCAGTTCACCCTGAACACGTTCTCTTTTTTTGGCTTTATCTACTGGAGTTCTCTGAGATGTGTTTTTAAAACCTCAACTGTTGCTTTCAAAAAGACTGTAAGGTCACTGTACTCAACTTTACTAATAAAATCTTCATTTTCCAACTTAAAGTGAAACTGGAGTGAAGACTAAAAACAGTCATTTTTTCAAACTGAAAAAGAAAACCCACATGTGACCATGTCACAGAATACAGGTCATGTAACCCCTCCCTCTTCAGCCTTCTCATCCACCACCAGCAGCCCATCATCTCAAGGCCTGCCTTGGGCCAGCAGGGGCAGGAGAAGAGGGCAGACTGGCTCCTCTATCTCCAGGCTGCATGGGCCGCTTGCTCCACCTCCTTCCTAAGTTCACGTGGCACTGAAACAGCCCAGGCAAGCTGGGGATTCTGATCAGAAACACAATCATGAGTACCAAGCAAGGACCCCTGGTTCTTCTTTTCCCCAGTATCAAATAAAGTTGATCAATACAATTACTGTGACTCTTACATGTGGCTTCACATGACAGAAGACCCCCAGGGTGTCTCCACTCCCAGTGACAGACGCAAGCAGCTTGTAGGTCAGCCTACCAAGAGCTAGAAAAGCTAAATACTGTTTAAAAGAGGTCCTTGCTACTGCTGCTAAGTCGCTTCAGTCATGTTCGACTCTGTGTGACCTCATACATGGCAGCCCACCAGGCTCCCCCATCTCTGGGATTCTCCAGGCAAGAACAATGGAGTGGGTTGCCATTTCCTTCTCCAATGCATGAAAGTGAAAAGTGAAAGTGAAGTCACTCAGTCGTGTTCGACTCTTAGTGACCACATGGACTGCAGCCTACCAGGCTCCTCCATCCATGGGATTTTCCAGGCAAGAGTACTGGAGTGGGGTGCCATTGCCTTCTCTGAAAAGAGGTCCTTCAGCTCAGATCAGATATGTCGTTCAGTCGTGTCCGACTCTTTGCGACCCTATGAATCGCAGCACACCAGGCCTCCCTGTCCATCACCAACTCCAGGAGTTCACTGAGACTCACGTCCATCGAGTCAGTGATGCCATCCAGCCATCTCATCCTCTGTCATCCCCTTCTCCTCCTGCCCCCAATCCCTCCCAGCATCAGAGTCTTTTCCAATGAGTCAACTCTTCACATGAGGTGGCCAAAGTACTGGAGTTTCAGCTTTAGCATCATTCCTTCCAAAGAAATCCCAGGGCTAATCTCTTTCAGAATGGACTGGTTGGATCTCCTTGCAGTCCAAGGGACTCTCAAAAGTCTTCTCCAACACCACAGTTCAAAAGCATCAATTCTTCGGCGCTCAGCCTTCTTCACAGTCCAACTCTCACATCCATACATGACCACAGGAAAAACCATAGCCTTGACTAGACGAACCTTTGTTGGCAAAGTAATGTCTCTGCTTTTGAATATGCTATCTAGGTTGGTCATAACCTTCCTTCCAAGGAGTAAGCGTCTTTTAATTTCATGGCTGCAGTCACCATCTGTAGTGATTTTGGAGCCCAGAAAAATAAAGACTGACACTATTTCCACCGTTTCCCCATCTATTTCCCAAGAAGTGGTGGGACCGGATGCCATGATCTTCATTTTCTGAATGTTGAGCTTTAAGCCAACTTTTTCTCTCCACTTTCACTTTCATCAAGAGGCTTTTGAGATCCTCTTCACTTTCTGCCATAAGGGTGGTGTCATCTGCATATCTGAGGTTATTGATATTTCTCCCAGCAATCTTGATTCCAGCTTGTGTTTCTTCCAGTCCAGCATTTCTCATGATGTAGTCTGCATATAAGTTAAATAAACAGGGTGACAATATACAGCCTTGACGAACTCCTTTTCCTATTTGGAAACAGTCTGTTGTTCCATGTCCAGTTCTAACTGTTGCTTCCTGACCTGCATACAAATTTCTCAAGAGGCAGATCAGGTGGTCTGGTATTCCCATCTCTTTCAGAATTTTCCACAGTTTATTGTGATCCACACAGTCAAAGGCTTTAGCCGCAATCCAAGATTTCAAACAAAAGGGAAGCCCAATGAGGGAGCTGGAAACTGAGAGGGCCGCTCCTTCCCTCGGGGCATCTGAGCAAAGCTGACTCTGCGAAGAAAAGGCAGGGAAAAAGTCAAGCAGAGGGGGCTGTATAACACAGCTCTGGAGGGTTCCTTGGGCTGTGGAGACAAAAAATCGAGCGCAGGCCTGACGAGTCAGTCCGGATGTCAGAAAACATCCCCAACACTCTGCCCAAACCAGCTGAGCACTGAGTATCAGTCACCTCGTGGTGCTCAGGAGACAGACAGTGGGCTTCAGGACCTGCTGAGAATGGGGGGCCCTGGAAGGCACCCCCGGCTTCAGAGCGAGATGCTGGAAAGCTCCCTGGTGTCAGGGAAGAAGGTGGGTGAAGGCTGCTGAGACTGAGCTTACAAGGACCCCCCAGCCTCAAGTCCCTCAGGCCCTGAGTGAACAGACAGCTCTGTCCCCACTGGAGTTCTGCGTCAGAGGAAACTCTGGAGAAGGCAGCATCACTCAGAACCTCTAGGGTTTTCCAAACATAGTGTCCAACATGCAACCAAAAAAGCAAAAGAGGGTGTAACAACAAACAGGACCAAGAGAAAAAGAACTGAACCAGATCCAGAGGTATCAGATGTATATCAGCATATCAGAGGTATGCTACAGGTATCAGATGCAAACGTCACCTGTTCAAAAATATACTTGACAAAAGGAAAAATTTCTGAGAATCAAAACCGACTCTAGAACTTTACAATAACAGTGATTGAATTTAAGAACTCAGTCTGTGGGCTTAACATGAGATTGGATGCAGCTGAAGAGAGAATCAGTGAACTGAAGGATGGATCGGTTAAAACATATATATAAGAGGGGAAAAGTATAGAATATATTGAAGGAGTCTGTTGTTAAACTACGTTGTTAAAAACTATAAATGGGGACCCTCATGGTGGAGAAAAGACAGAAAGGGGAATAAGAAATGCCTCCAGGGGTTGAAACTAAAGAGCCTCTTAATGAAAGTGAAAGGGGAGAGTGAAAAAGCTGGCATAAAACTCAACATTCAAAAAATGAAGATCATGGCATCCGGCCCCATCACTTCATGGCAAATAAATGGGAAAACAATGCAAACAGTGACAAGCTTTATTTTCTTGGGCTCCGAAATTACTGCAGATGGTGAAGTTAAAAGATGCTTGCTTCTTGGAAGGAAACCTATGACAAACCTATACAGCATATTAAAAAGCAGAGACATTACTTTGCCAACAAAGGTTCATTTAGTCAAAGCTATGGTTTTTCCAGTAGTCATGTATGGATGTGAGAGTTGGCCCATGAAGAAGGCTGAACGCCAAAGAATCAATGCTTCTGAACTGGGGAGTTGGAGAAGACTCTTGAGAGCCCCATGGACTACTAGGAGATCCAATCAGTCAATCCTAATGCAAATCAATCCTGAATATTCATTGGAAAGACTGATGCTGAAGCTCCAATACTTTGGCCACCTGATGCGAAGGACTGACTCATTGGAAAAGAACCTGATGATGGGGAAGACTGAAGGCAGGAGGAGAAGGGGACGACAGAGGACGAGCTGGTTGGATGGCATCACCGACTCAATGGACATGAGCTTGAGCAAGCTCCAGGAGTTGTGATGGACAGGGAAGCCTGGCGTGCTGCAGTCCATGGGGTTGCAACAGGTCAGACACGGAGTGACTGAACTGACTGACAAGGGACAGTGGCAAGAGATAGTTCAAGAATCAGACCATTGACTCAAAAATGAAAACCACACATTGGTTTCAGCAGCTCTGCGGGTGCCTAAGGCAAGAAGAAAATGTTCATGTGCTCAGAGGGAAAAAAGTGTGGCTTTTAATGGCACAACAACACTGAGAGCTGACTTTCCAAGAACAAGGAAGTCAGAAGAGAATGGACTGGCATCTGTAAAATGCTGAAAAACAAATAACCACCAACCTGGAATTCTATACCCAACAAAAACACTCTTCAAAAGTGAAAACAAAATAGAGATTTTTAGGACAAATGGAAATGAGACAACTTATCACCCACAGACATTAACTAAAAAAAATATTAAGGCAGTGCTTTGGGAAATAGAAAAGTAGTTTCTGACGGAAATATAAAAAACAAGTAAAGATCAACAATGAGGTAACTCTGAGGGTAAATATTAACTCTACAAAACAATGATGTTAATGCCAAAAATATATCTAACAATTTAAAGTATAACAGTGACAAGGTGGAAACAGTCGTGTCGGGGAGGCAGTAAAAGTACTAAGTTAGACTTGAATGTAAAACACACACTGTGTCTGCAAATGTGCACCCAACAACCTGGCAGAGGAGCACAGAACTAGAGAAACACTTCATACTTCTAAAAGAAGGCAAGAGAGAAGAACACAGACTAGTTGGGACAAACAGAAAACACACAGCAACATGGTGTCTACACACTGAAATATCAACATTATAAACAGAGCCAATACTCTCATTAAAAGATAAAGTGTCCAACTGATTACAATGAAAACTATACACTATTCACAGAGGTACATGTTAAGATGGAAGGTATTTTAGACAGGTGAAAGTAAAAGATATCCAGGCCAACAAGGACAGAAAACTGACATGGCAAATACCACTGTCAAATAGTGTCTAAAGAAAGAAGCATTACTAGCAATAAAAAGGAGCATCTCATACTGATACAAGTTCAGTCTAGCAAGAAGATGAGGATTCTAAATTTGAATGTACCTAATAACATAACCTCAAAATATCAATATATAAAAACTGACAAATAGAAAAGGAGTAACAGCCAAGTTCATAATCCCAGTGGGAGATGTTAAAGACACATCTCTCGTGGAACTGGGCCCCCTGGTACGCAGTCACCTGCAGCCATGAAGTACCTGAAATGTGGCTGCTCTACATGAGATGTGCTGCAAGCCTGAAACACACACTGGATTTTAAAGACTTAGCATGAAAAAAAGAACATGAAATATTTCATTAGGTTTTATCATGTTGATTACACATTGAAATGATAATATTTTGGGTGTGTTAAAATAAAATATATTACAGGTAATTTCACCTACTTCTGCTTTTACTCAATATGGATTTATAACAGTAGCCCAAAAAGACGAAGACAGGGCTCTTTGATAGTGAAGGACAGGGAAGCCTGGCGTGCTGCAGTTCATGCATCACAAAGAGTCGGACACGACTTATCGAATGACCACCTCCACCACCACCAGCTGATCTGAGTTAAGACTGAAACGGAACTCATGGCTTAGGCTATTTAGTCTGTTTAGCACAGGTCAAAATGACTTGTATATTTTATCTCTCCAAAAGTGCCCCTTGATAGCATTTTACAGCCTGTACATAATAATATGAATACTTAGAAGCCCCTAAATAAATAGAAGGAAATACTTTAAAAGGAAAAAAAAAAAAAAAAAAAAACTAAGTACCTGGAAAATTACTGTTATTTAAATAATACATAAGATGAAACATATTCTAGGAATAAACTTGACTGATTTTAAACTGTAAAATAAACACTATTCTGAAAACTCAAGCTATATTTCACGACCAACTCTTTTCAGGCATTAAATATTACTTTCTCAAGAATTATTTAACACATTTTTTAAAAAGTGTTCTTGCAAAAAATAGTTGGTGTAAAGCATTTTAAAATCCAAGCAGTGAATTCCAGTTTTCAGCAAGGTCATTCATTTTAAATATTTTAAAATATTTTACACAAGCCCACTTTTCTTCAAATCAGGGACTTAAATACATGCAATTTACTTTAAACCCAACTGGGTATCTGGAAACAATGTGATCAACTACCTGAAACATTTTTCAAATGTTTGAAAGTTTCATTAATATGAGGAATGACTACAAAGAAACCACACTGATATTCACGTGAACATATATTCAAATATTACATTCTCCAAGACACCTGAGGAGGCTACCTCAAGGATAACATCATTGCTTAATACATTTTAAAAACCTCTCATTAAGAATTATCATCAAAAGTTGACAAGCATTCTTTTAGGCATGCTCAGTAACAGTAAATCTTCTTCAGTTATGTATGGATATCACTTCAAATAGGAATTCAATAGCTCTAGTGCTCAGTTTACAAGTCTGTATAAATTCCTCTGAAGTAAAATCCTGAATGAAAACTAATATTAAAATTCTAGTGTTTGAGCTTCATTAATATGAGGTACCCAGAGCAGTCATAAAGTAGAATTCATAAAGTAGAACAATGGTTGCCAAAGGCCAAGAGACAGGGAGGAATGGAGAACTGCAGAATTTCAGTTTGGAAAGATGAAATTTCTCTCTCTCTACTTCAAAGATACCATGACAGAAGATTTTTACAGGATGAAATACTGACTCTTTCAAAGAGCAGACAGTCCCTGCTGCTGCTGCTGCTAAGTCGCTTCAGTTGTGTCTGACTCTGTGCGACCCCAGAGACGGCAGCCCACCAGGCTCCCCCGTCCCTGGGATTCTCCAGGCAAGAACACCGGAGTGGGCTGCCATTTCCTTCTCCAATGCATGAAAGTGAAAAGTGAAAGTGAAGTTGCTCAGGCGTGACCGACTCTTAGTGACCCCATGGACTGCAGCCTACCAAGCTCCTCCATCCACAGGACCTTCCAGGCAAGAGCACTGGAGTGGGGTGCCACTGCCTTCTCTGAGACAGTCCCTATTCATTGTAAAAACTGTTTCAAAGAACACAAGGAAAAGACCTCACTTTATGAAGCTATTACATCCTTGACACCAAAAAGGAAGTATTTGATATCAATTTTGTACCTGTATTTTCTTTATAATTTTTGCGACTTTGTTTTTGTTTGTTTTTTTCTTCTCTCTTTCTTTTTCTTTTTTTTAACATTGTATTTTTGAAATTCCAAACTCTACTCTAGATTTTTAACTTTTGCTTTTTGGTATTAGTTATCAATTTTGTACCTATATTTTCTTTATAATTTTCACGACCTTGTTTGTTTTTGTTTGTTCGTTTTTTCTGTCTTTTCCTTCTTCTTTTCTTTAACATCGTATTTTTGAAATTCCAAACTCTACTCTAGATTTTTAATTTTTGCTTTTATGTATTTGTTACCAATTTTGTACCTTTAAGAACCCAATCTTTGGTACCCATTTTTCACTAGGGAGCGAGATTACTGGCTTGACTGCTCTCTCTCCCTTTGGACTCTCCTTTTTCTCCACCAGGACGCCTGTGTCTCCTCCCTAACCCCTCTCTACTCTACCCAACTCTGTGAATTTCTGTGTGTTCCAGAAGGTGGAGAACACTTAGGGAACTGATTACTGGCTGGATCTGTCTCCCTCCTTTTCATTCCCCCCTTTTATCCTTCTGGCCACCTCTGTCTCCTTTCTCCTTCTTCTCTTCTCTGTATAACTCCGTGAACATCTCTGAGCGGTCCAGTTGTGGAGTGCACATAAGGAAGTGATTACTGGCTAGCCCACTCTCTCCACTATTGATTCCACCTCATCTCATTCGGGTCACCTCTAACTCCCTCCTCCCTCTTCTCTTCTCCATGTAACTCTGTGAACCTCTCTGGGTGACCCTCATGGTAGAGAAACTTTTCATCTTTAACATAGATGTTTTATCAGTGGTGCTGTATAGAAGGAGAAGTTTTGAAACTACTGTAAAAATAAGACTGATAACTGGAAGCAGGAGGCTTAAGTCCAAACCCTGACTCCAGGGAACTCCTGACTCCAAGGAACATTAATTGACAGGAGCTCATGAAACGCCTCCATACCTACACTGAAACCAAGCACCACACAAGGGCCAACAAGTTCCAGGGCAAGACATACCAAGCAAATTCTCCAGCAACAAAGGAACACAGCCCTGAGCTTCAAGATACAGGCTGCCCAAAGTCACCCCAAAACCATAGACATCTCATAACTCATTACTGGACACTTCATTGCACTCCAGAGAGAAGAAATACAGCTCCACCCACCAGAACACCAACACAAGCTTCCTTAACCAGGAAACCTTGACAAGCCAAATGAGGTGGATGAAACTGGAGCCTATTATACAGAGTGAAGTAAGCCAGAAAGAAAAACACCAATACAGTATACTAACGCATATATATGGAATTTAGAAAGATGGTAACAATAACCCTGTGTACAAGACAGCAAAAGAGACACTGATGTATAGAACAGTCTTATGGACTCTGTTGGAGAGGGAGAGGGTGGGAAGATTTGGGAGAATGGCATTGAAACATGTATAATATCATGTATGAAACAAGTTGCCAGTCCAGGCTCGATGCACGATACTGGATGCTTGGGGCTGGTGCACTTGGACGACCCAGAGGGATGGTATGGGGAGGGAGGAGGGAGGAGGGTTCAGGATGGGGAACACATGTATACCTGTGGTGGATTCATTTCGATATTTGGCAAAACTAATACAATTTTGTAAAGTTTAAAAATAAAATAAAATTTTTAAAAATATAAAAAAAAAGAAAAGAAAAACTATTAATATCACAGTCTATATTTCTCATGAGTATAGACACAAAAATCTTAAATAAAACATAAGAACTGGAATGTAAGATATGAACTTGGCCTTGCCTGCAGCAACAGGATTTCTACAAAGAATACATAAGAGAATTTACACACAATTAGAGCTAGCAGAAGAGTTCAGCAGGGATGCTCAATATAAGGTCAATATATAAAAATCAGTGGCATTCTTGGAGACCAGCAATAACCAACTGAAAAATGTAACAGAGAAAAGATCTCATTCACAACTCAAACAAACACTGTAAAGTACCTAGGAACAAATTAATGAATACATACATAAAGAAACAAAGATTCTAAAACTCAGTATCACAAAGATAGAAATTTTCCCTGGATTCATTTAAAACCTAAAACAATTTCAACAAAATACAAACTGTTTCTCATGAAGAAATTATTCTAAAATTCAAACAGAAGAGTGCCAGGAACAGTTAAAATAATTTTGAAGAAGCATAAGGTAGAGGAAATGTGGTATTGAAACAAGGTTGTTCAAACAGAGCAGTAAATAAGACAGCCTAAAAATGGAACTTGTATATTACAGCACTGCATTACTATTCAGATGGTCTATTTGATAAATGGTGCAAAAAGCACCATTCATATGAAAAACTAAAATTGTTACTCATAACATAGATAAAAATGAATTTCAAGAGATTAGAGCCGTGAATTTAAAAATCAAATTTAAAAAACTGCTGGAAAAACACGGCAGACCATTTTTATGATTTTTAGAGGTAGGGAGGCATTTCTTAAAACACAAAAGGCAACGAAAACACAAAGTGAAAAGACAAGCTAGAGAGCAGGATACGATATCTGCAATGCAAGTAACTGAGGAAGAATTAAAACAAGAATAACAACAAAAGGCAAATAACCTGACAGAGCAGAAGACAAAGGCAACAAACAGGCAAATCACAGAAGAGAAACCCCAAACAGCCAGTAAACATATGAAAACACCGAGGCACAAGGGAAATAAAAATAAACATCAAGACAGGCTTGAGATATTGTTTCAAAGGTTGACAAAAACTTAAAAGCCTGAGAACACCAAGATGGGGCGAAATGGGGAATTCCAACTCTATACTGCCAGTGTCAATTAAAATAACCACTTGAGTTGAAGATGCCTATATGTTAAAATGCCATAACTACACTTTTGGGTATACACCCCATGAACATTCTTGGTCATGTACAAGGAAGATAGGTATTACAATAGTAAAACACTTGGAACTCTAAGTCCATCAGCAAAATAATGAGTAAATGAATTAAAGTATATTTGTCCATTAAATCTCTCTACTGCAGTTAAAATGAACAAGTTAGTGGTACACATACTGTCATGTATATTCTCAATAACTTAACATGGCATTTGCTAAAGTTTGGTACTGAATGGTTTAAAAAAAAGTTTATGTATGTATGTCTGTGTGTAAATAACAGTTAACAGCAGCAACAAAAAATGAAAAAATGAGTAACAGAACATTCAAGCGCTTATTATACAGAAGGCACTCTTCTAACTGCATGTAGATGCCTAAAAACAGTCCTAGGAGACAGATTCGACTACTATTTCTATCTAACACGATTACTCTTTTATTACTATGAGATTCCATTACTCATTCTACAGATGAGGAATTGAAGTGGAAAGAGGTGAAGTTGATCTAAAGCTATAAAACTAGTAAATAGTAAGAGTGAGATATGAAGCCAGGATTCCTGACCCAGACTTTATACATTAATAACTACGTTAGTTATTATACCATTTTCTATTCTTTTTAAGATGTTGGAAATCCAACATTATTTCTGTAAGTTGGAAATAAAAAACACTTATAGAACCTATAACTGTAAAGAAATGAATACACACACAGGTTTTTATATAGCTCAAACTGGTTCTAAAGATGCTAAAAGATTCTTAGGAATGTTTTGAAAATAGTGGCGTCCCAACTACTGTAATTTACTAATTTACATGTTTGAGGTCTGGTATTTTTCAGATCATTATTTCAGAGCCAAACATTATTTTTTTTTATAGTCCTAAGATAATATATATTTGGAATTCTAGAAACCTAACATGGAGAAGCACATGATGTAATTCAATCATCTCTTTCTCTCTCATTAGAGGCAAAATTTGATTACTTAGCTTCAGGACTGAAAACTCATATTAAGAGTTTTTAATAAGCAATACTATCAAGAAATGTAATAAGATTTCAATTATTCATTTTTTCTGGTCTCTCAATTATAGGTTGGTTTTTTTAAAAGCCAGTAGCTAATATTTATAATATTATATTATATATAAATTATAATAATAATTAAAATGTAATTTTGTGTAGAATTATTTATACCACAAAATAAAAAAGGAAATGGCATTTTCAGTCATCAAGTATTTACAAGAATTGACTATGTGCTAATCACGCACTCCTTGTTTCCAGTAAAACTGGAACGTTTCTTAAAAATGTCTTTTCTTCTCAATCTACACATTCCCATTCTCAATGCCATCATCTACTAACCTATAGAACATGCTTTGAAAAAATACGAAAAAGATGTTCTTGCGTTTAAAGAGTTCAGTATTAGGGGAAAGAGACAAGTAAACAGAAGTTATCTATAATGCATAAGTACTGTAATGAAGTGAGCAAGTCACTTAACATTTCTAAGCCTCAAATGAGATGGTTGTTTAAGAACTCTAAATTACAGAGGGAATTTGAATAAACCATCTCCAAGGTCCTCTCTAGATCTAAAATTCTATGATTATTAAATCTCTCTAAATTAAAAGGTAAATCACAAAATATTCAGTATGCAAAAAAGAAAAACTAAGACCAACTAAAAGATGAAACTTTGTACAAATGCATTCTAATTTTTTTCAAAACTGTTAAAACTCCCGTTCTAAGTATCAGTAAAATTTCCACAGACACTGTCTTTTAATCAACATCTTCCCCTCAAACCTGCAGACTTCTAAGTAATCCACAAGCAACTATTTTGTGATAAAAGAAGTAAAGTGCATAAATGCCCATGGCTTGGACTCACAAAAGTGATCTTTTAAAAGGAAGATGTTAACAGAAACCTGTGTATGACATTCTTACTACAATAAATTTGTTCATTAACTTCACTTCAAAATTTTAATGTTCAGGTTTTTCATGAAGAGTTAAAAAAAAAAAAAAAAAAAAAAACCAGCTAAGATTAGCTCTTTTCACTGTTAAATATTTTGAAATTTAGAACAAGGTTTCCCTTACCTGATATGGACATGGAATGTGATATTCTCTGCAGTGTTCTTGTATCCACGTTGCTTCCCAGATGCCGCGGTAAGCTTACTCATAAAAGTAGCATCCAATTACAACCATGAGTGGTACGAGAAACAGAGTGCTGAAAACACCAATCCGGATCATAAACTTCACCAGTTAATCCTGGTTCTCCTTTTCTAATGGAATCTCAACTCACACTGTGTTTAGGGATATAATGCTGGCTAAAAGGAGTGAAACCCCAACTACCACATACAGGCAGAGGGTGCAAGAAAAAAATACCTCAAGGCATCAAAATCATCGAGGCCAACAAATCACACGCCACTGATACTGTCACCTTCAATTTTATTCATCGCTAAAAGGATGATGGTCAGCATTCCAGGGATGCCCCACGCACTGGCATGAAACAGCAAGGATTTCTTCTCAATAGCTTTACTACCCCACTTTGGCACAGCTGCCTAGAACCACGTGATGGTAAGAATCACCCACCAAACGCTGCCAGCCATAGTAAAAAAATAGAGTATCATAAAAAGCATGATACAGGCTTTGTTATGAGATCCTTGGGTCACTGTGGAAGCCTGATACTGTGCAGGGCTGGATGCATTGCAGGCGACTCGGTCCTCAAGCAAAAACCAAATAAAGAAAATTAATGACTCCATCATGTAGCAGTGGCATAAATTATAATGGGTCTTTCAGGATAACAGAATCTTACCACATCAATCAAAAAAGTTAAAAAAGTAAACAACGTGGCAGAGAGGCAAATGATTGAAATCAATCCTATGAAATACTGAGCAAATGAAAGCTCTTCTCTCCTAAAGTACATATTTGGACAAGGAGGTGAACAATCATGCACTTGCAAAAAGTAACAGCCAAGATCAGGATCAATTTTCAACTCTCAGGGACACCAAAAGCCATAGTCCCTCTGCACTACCACTGAGGCTCCTTCAGTAGGATCGCCAGCTAAATTCAGGTCCACCAGCCGAGGATACGGCTCACCACAATCTGGAAACCTAAAAACACAAGACAAGAATCATTTACTTATTGGGAACCTAATGATTTGGATTTCTACATTTAGCAGTTGTGGCTTATTTATGCTTATGTCCTTGGAGAACATTATGATATGTCGAAGAAATAATGCAAATATCCTGCTTGTGGGTCATGCAATGAGATACTGCACAGTTAGCAAAAAAACGAAAAATGTATACTTAATTTTGTTTTGGCTTCAAAAATATTACTCTTTATTAAAACAGGCACAGCCATTAATAAATAGTGTAATTAATACTATTTATTTAGGACACAGAGTTTACAGTAAGATTTCAAACTATAAATAAGTATATATAAAATAAACATACATAAATAAAAAGCTCCAGTAGAATAGTAGCTAAAAGTTTTTTTTTTAACGTTTAATTACAAGATAGTCCTCAATTTACCCTAGACTCAAATAGAACTTCCTTAAAAATAAGAGGTAAAAATCTTCCCTAGAACAAGATGGCAGAGGAGTCGGTGGACATGGGGTACATCTCTCTCCAAGGATACATCAGGAATACACCTTCAGAGATAGAAGTGCATGCAGAACATCAGCTAACGGCAGACAAGAGTATCTGACCAGTGGAAAAGAATATATAGAACCACGCAAAACTCAGTAGGACGAAGGAACTATGGGAAAAACAGAAGTGTTAGAAGGACTGGACCTGCCCTCAGCGGGTGGGGGAACTGAGGCAGGGGTCCAATCCCCACATGGGGCAATTGTCTGAGTCAGAGGAGAATCATTTAAGGCTGAGAGTGAAACAGCTGATCTGTGGCAGCCTAAATGGAAAGAGAATTGGACAGTCCTTGCCGCAGCCATACATACCCCAGACAGGGACACAGGTCCCCTGAAAGGCGCACAGCTGGGAGCTGGAGTTTAGGGATTGTGGGGCAATCCCAGAGTGAGGGCTGCTGTTGACTGCGGAGAGGTGGATTGTGGGGATGTGAGGGAGAAGAGACGGATTGAGGGGACATGAGGGAGGAAAGCCAGGCAGCCACAGAAGCAAGGCGATACTGCTGAGTCACGGGTAGGGGATGGAGCCATCACCATAGCCTCTCTCTCCCCACATGCCACAAGAGAGGCTGGCCCATCAAACACCTGACACACGCACTACAGAGTAGGACCCCACCGAGGGTGCCACTTTAAGTGCCTGAGGTGCCAACCTATACAGTAGGATCCCAGCCAGGAGGGCCCCTCTATGTGCCTGACACACCAAACAACATAAAAGGACCCCAAGCAAGGCAGCCCTCTAAGTGCCTGAACAGGCGGAGCTACAGATAGGCCTTTTGATCGCCAGCTACAAGAGGCTCGAAAAAAGACTCTGATGGGGACATAACTCCTGCAGTGGAGGCAGTCCGTGTCCTTGCACACTTGGCACTGCCAGGGTCCCTGCAAGCCAAGCAGCTGTGCCACCTTCATGCTCAACTCTCCCTGGGGCAGAGCTGCCATAGGCAAAAAAAGTCTTACGTCTACACCCACAGGGTCACTTCAGTCATGTGCAGCTCTTTGCTGCCCTGTAAACTGTGGGCTGCCAGGCATCTGTCAGGGAGGAGGGGGTTCTCCAGGCAAGAATACTGGAGCGTACTGGCCAATACTGGTTGTCATACCCTTCTAGAGCACTGTATTTCCTGCTGCCCTAGCAGCCAACTCCCCTGAGTACCTGATGCTGCCAGAACCCCTGCGCCCCAAGCAGCTGCACCACCTCCACACCTGGCCCTCACAGGGGCAAACCCAAGCCCTCCAGGGCAGCCTCAGGAGCAAACCCCAGTGGAGGACCCACATGTACAGGTGGAAATGAAACCACAATTAAAACCCAGGGGCAGTGTGGCTAAGGAAGAAGACCTAAAACCTTACCACCAGCTGCACAAGCTGCAGATTAAAGCCACACGATCAACTAGGAAGACTCTGTCTCTATGGAATATATAAAAGGTCACTGAGAGCGCCCACAAAAGAACACTCACTAGTTCTGACAGCTGTGGACACTGGAGGCAAGAACACACAGGAGTAGGACCAGATTAGAATCTGAGCTGCCCCCAAAGCAGGTCCAGAGACCAGCAGTGCTGGAGGGCATCCGAGGGCAGTAAAGTGGACTATGACTCCCAGCGAGGGCAAGGATGCTGACAGCAATGACTCAAGAAAAACATTTATTATTCTTATTTTTTTGACTTGTTCTGTAGATTCTTTTGGACTTTTTTTTTCTTTTTTCTTTTTTTCCCCCCTCTGTTGTAGCTGTCAATTTTACTGGCACTATGAAATCCAATTAAGCTTTTGAGCTTTATTTTTTCTAGTCACATTTTTTATTGTTATAAATCTCTGCCTCTACATTGGGCTTCTGCAGTTCTGTGGAGTTTTCCTCTTTTTTTTCTTTTCTCTTTTTTAACATTTTTAAACCTATTTTTATTTTTTCTATATTTATCCTTTTGTTTGCTTTTCCTATGGTTCTTTTCCCCTTGCAGTTAATCTTTAACATATAAAAATATTCTTTATCTACTCTTATCTAACTTTGCATATCTATTCTTTCTTTTGTTTCTTTCTCTCCTTTCCTCTCAACATGGTTATTAGTTTTAGTTTCAGTGCTTTATTCCCCAGTTGGCACTTGGCTTTAGTTTTGTTTTCCAGTTTGTGCTTTGGCTAGTTTTGTTCTGGTAGATATAATTTTTGGTTTCTTTTGTTCACTGGGTCAATCTATTGTACTTTATTTTTGTTGGACTTTTTTGATTTTGCCTATGGGTGTATATGGAGAAGGCAATGGCACCCCACTCCAGTACTCTTGCCTGGAAAATCCCATGGGCGGAGGAGCCTGGTGGGCTACAATCCATGGGGTTGCGAAGAGTCGGACACGACTGAGCGACTTCACTTTCACTTTTCACTTTCATGCATTGGAGAAGGAAGTGGCAACCCACTCCAGTGTTCTTGCATGGAGAATCCCAGGGATGGGGGAGCCTGGTGGGCTCCTGTCTATGGGGTCACACAGAGTCGGACACGACTGAAGTGACTTAGCAGCATGGGTGTATATGTATATGTGTATATTCAGTCACACTTTTTAATGTTGTTATAAACCTCTGCCTCTACATTGGGCTTTTGCAGTTCTGTGGAGTTTTCCTTCTTTCTTTCTTCTTCCATTTTTTTTTTTCTTTTCTCCTCTTTATAATTTTAATTTTTTTTAAACCTATTGTATTTTTTGTATATTTATCCCTTTCTTTGCCTTTCCTACTGTTTTTTTCCCCCTTGCAATTAATCTTTAATGTGTATAAATCTTCATCTATCTCTATTTAAATTTGCATATCCATTCTTTCTTTTCTTTCCTTCCTTTCCTCTCAACATATTTGTTAGTTTTGTTTTCATTGCTCTATTCCCCACTTGGCACATTGCTTAATTTTGTTTTCCAGTTTGTGCTTTAGTTTTGTTCTTAACTGGTAAATATAATTTTTTATTTCCTTTGTTTGCTGGATCAATCTACTGTACTTTATTTTTGTTGGACTGTTTTGACTTTGCTCATGGGTGTATATGTATATGTGTATATTCCATTATTTTAACTATTATTTGCCTGACTTTGTAACTGCCATTTGTCTGGGGTTCATCTTTGGTTTCTCATTTTTGGATATTTGTTTTAGTCTCACTTAATGCCATAACAAACCACTTGTGGAATCTTTGTTTCTGACCAGAGATCAAGTCCCAAACCTTTGGAGTAGAGGCACTGACTCCAAGACCCTAGACTACCAGAGAACTAACAGTAGGGAGTATCCAATAGTGAGAACTCACACAAAGGAAACCACTTGAACACAAGACTCAGCATCACCCAACCACCAGTAGCACCCTGTGCAGGACGCCTCATCTAAACAACAAACAAAACAAAAATACAAACTCAATCATCAGCAGATAGGATTACCACCTCACTCAGCCTTACCCATGAAAGGAAAAACAAACAAACAAAAACTCAGCACAAATCTCACTCTACACAAAGCTTACACAACCACTGGACCAGCCTTAGGAGGGCAGAAACCAAAAGAAAGAATTCAACCTTCTTCAAGGAAAGAATTCAACTTTGCTTGAAGCCTGGGAAGCGGAGACTTCAAACACAACAAGTTAAGAAAAAATTATGAAAAGGCAGAGAAATACTACACACATGAAGGAACAAACTGGAAACACAGAATTCCAAATAAATGAAGAGGAAATAGACAAACTACCTGAAAAACAATTCAGAATAAGGATAGTAAAAGATGATCAAAAACCTTGAAAACAAAATGGAGAAAATGCAAGAATCAATTAACAAAGACCTAGAAGAATTAAAAGAATGAAAAGAACTGAGCATAGTCTCAGAGACCTCTGGGACAACAGCAAATGCACCAACATTCAAATTATAGGGGCCCCAGAAGAATCAGAGAAAAAGAAACGGTATGAGAAAAATTTTGAGAGATTATAGTTGAAAACTTCCCCAACGTGGAAAAGTAAATAGTCAATCAAATCCAAGAGGCTCACAGAGTCCCATACAGGATAAACACAAGGAGAAACACGCCAAGACACACACTAATCAAAGTAACAAAGACTAAACACAAAGAAAGAATATTCAAAGCAGCAAGGGAGAAGCAGCAAGTAACATACAAGGGAAACCCCGTACACTCAACAGCTATCTTTCAGCAGAAACTCTGCAGGCCAGAAGGGAATGGCAGGATATATTTAAAGTACTGAAAGGAAAAATCTACAACCAAGATTACTGTACCTGGCAAGGATCTCATTCAAAATTGATGGAGAAATAAAAAGCTTTTCAGACAAGCAAAAGTTAAGAGAATTCAGTACCACCAAACCAGCTTTACAACAAATGTTAAAAGGACTTATACAGTCAAGAAATATAACAGAAGAGAAAAGATGTAAAAAATCAACCCCAAACAATTAAGAAAATGGCAATAGGAACATATATAGCTATAATTACTTTAAATGTAAATGGATTAAATGCTCCAACCAAAAGACACAGACTGGCTGAATGGATACAAAAGCAAGACTCATATATATGCTGTCTACAAGAAACCCACTTTAGACCTAAAGACACATACAGACTGAAAGTGAGAGGATGGAAAAATATATTGCATGCAAATGGGAAGTAAAAGAAAGCTGGAGTAGCAATCCTCATATCAGACAAAGTAGACCTTAAAATAAAGAAAAGTACAAGAGATAAGGAAGGACACTACATAATGATCAAGGGATCAGTCCAAAAGGAAGACATAACAATTATAAATATCTATGCACCCAACATAGGAGCACCTCGATACATAAGACAAACACTAACAGACATAAAAGGAGAAATTGACAGGAACACAATAATAGTAAGAGACTTTAACACCCCACTCACACCAATGGACAGATCATCAAAACAGAAAATTAATAAGGAAACAGAAGTCTTAAATGACACATTAGATGAGATGGATCTCATTGATATCTTCAGGACATTCCATCCAAATGCAGAAGAATACACCTTCTTCCCAAGGGCACATGGAACATTCTCCAGGCTAGACCACATCTTAGGTCACAAATCAAACCTCAGTAAATTTAAGAAAACTGAAATCGTATCAAGCATCTTCTCCGACCACAACGCTATGAGACTAGATATCAATTACAAGAAAAAAAACTGTAAGAAACACAAACACATGGAGATTAAACATGTTTCTAAATCACCAACAGGTTACTGAAGAAGATAAAAGGGAAACAAAAAAATTCCTAGAAACGAATGACAATGAAAACATGACAACTCAAAACCTATGGGATGCAGCAAAAACAGCTCTAAGAGGGAAGTTTATGACAATACAATCCTACCTCAAGAAACAAGAAAAACATGGAATAGACAACCTAACTTTACACCTAAAACAACTGAAGAAAAAAGAAAAGCCCCGAAATTAGTAGAAAGAAAGAAATCACAAAGATACAAGCAGAAATAAATGAAAAAGAAATGAAAGAAACAATAATAAAGATTAATAAAACTAAAAGCTGGCTCTTTGAGAAGATAAAATTGACAAACCTTTAGCCAGATTCATCAAGAAAGAGAGAGAGAAGAATCAAATCAACAAAATTAGAAATGAAAAGGAGAGGTTACCTCAGACAATGCAGAAATACAAAGGATTACGAGACTATTATGAACAACTATGGCAATAAAATGGATAACCTGGAAGAAATTGACAGATTCTTAGAAAATTTCTATCTTCCAAGACTGAACCAGGAAGAAATAGAAATTATGAACAACCCAACTGCAAGTACTGAAATTGAAGCTATAATCAAAAATCTCCCCCCCCCAAAAAAAAGCCCAGGACCAGATGGCTTCAAAGGAGAATTCTATCAAACATTTAGAGAACATCTAATACCTATCCTTCTAAAACTCTTTCAAAAATTGCAGAGGAAGGAACACTTCCAAACTCATACTACAAGGCCACCATCAACCTAATACTAAAACCAGACAAAGACAACATAAAAAAAAAAACTCCAGGCCAATATCACTGATGAACAGAGATGCAAAGATCCTCAACAAAACTTTAGCTAACACAATTCAGCAACACATCAAAAAGCTCATACACCATGATCAAGTTGGGTTTATACCAGGAATGCAAGGATTCTTCAATATATGCAAATCAATCAATGTGATACACCATATTAACACATTGAAAAAAAGATCATATCATCTCAATGGATGCAGAGAAAGACTTTGACAAAATTTAGCACCCATTTATGATTAAAACTCTTCAAAAAATGGGCACAGAAGGAACCTTCCTCAACATAGTAAACAGCATATATGATAAGTCTACAGCAAACATTATTCTCAATGGTGAAAAACGGAAAGCATTCCCCCTAAGATCAGGAACAAGAAAAGGGTGTCCACTTTCACCACTATTATTCAACATAGTTCTGGAAGTCCTAGCTACAGTAATCAGAGAAGAAAAAGAAATAAAAGGAATTCAGACCAGAAAAGAAAAAGTAAACTCTCACTGTTTGCAGATGACATGATACTGTACATACCTAAAGACAGTATCAGAAAATGACTAGAGCTAATCAGTGAATTTAGCAAAGTTGCAGGACACAAAATCAATACACAGAAATCACTTGCATTTCCATATACTAACAATGAAAAATCATAAAGAGAAATTAAAGAATCAATCCCATTCACCATTGAAACAAAAAAAAATTAAATATCTAGGAATAAACTTACCTAAGGAGACAAAAGAACTGTACACAGAAAAGTAAAAGACACTGATGAAAGAAATCAAAGATGACACAAACAGATGGAGAGATATTCCATGTTTCTGGGTAGGAAGAATCAATATTGTGAAAATGACTATACTACCAAACGCAATCTACAGATTCACCGCAATCCCTATCAAATTACCAATGGCATTTTTCACAGAACTAGAATAAAAAATTTCACAATTCATATGGAAACACAAAAGATCCCAAATAGCCAAAGCAGTCTTGAGAAAGAATGGAGTTGGAGGAATCAACCTTCCTGACTTCAGATTATACTACAAAGCTACAGTCATCAAGATAGTATGGTACTGGCACAAAAATAGAAATATAGACCAATGGAACAAGATAGAAAGCCCAGAAATAAACCCATGCACCTATGGCTACCTTGTTTTTGACAAAGGAGGCAAGAATTTACAATGGGGCAAAGACAGGCTCTTCAATAAATGGTGCTGGGAAAACTGGACAGCTACATGTAAAACAATGAAATTAGAACACTTCCTAACACCTACACAAAGATAAACTCAAAATGGATTAAAGACCTAAATGTAAGACCAGAAACTATAAAACTCTTAAGAGGAAAACACAGGCAGAACACTCGATGACATAAATCAAAGCAAGATCCTCTATGACCCACCTCCTAGAGTAATGGAAATAAAAACAAAAGTAAACAAGTGGGACCTGATTAAACTTGAAAGCTTTTGCACAGCAAAGGAAACGATAAGTAAGGTGAAAAGACAGCCCTCAGAATGGGAGAAAATAATAGCAAATGAAACAACTGACAAAGGATTAATTTCCAAAATATACAAGCAGCTCATACAACTCAATGCCAGAAAAACAAACAACCCAACCAAAAAGTAGGAAAAAGACCTAAAGAGACATTTCTCCAAAGAAGACATACAGATGGCTAACAAACACATGAAAAGATGTTCAACACTGCTCATTATTCAGTTCAGTTCAGTTCAGTCGCTCAGTCGTGTCTGACTCTTTGCGACCCCATGAATCACAGCACACCAGGCCTCCCTGTCCATCACCTGGAGTTCACTCAGACTCACGTCCATCGAGTCAGTGATGCCATCCAGCCATCTCATCCTCTGCCATCCCCTTCTCCTCCTAGAGAAATGCAAATCAAAACTACAATGAGATATCACCTCACATTGGTCAGAATGGCCATCATCAAAAAATCTACAATCAATAAATGCTAGAGAGGGTGTGGAGGAAAGGGAATGCTCTTGCACTGTTGATGGGAATGTAAATTGATACAGCCACTATGGAAGATGGTATGGAGATTCCTTTAAAAACTAGGAATAAAACCACTATATGACCCAGCAATCCCACTCCTAGGCATATACCCTGAGGAAACCAAAGTTGAAAAAGACCCATGTATCCCATTGTTCATTGCAGCACTATTTACAATATGTAGAATATGGAAGCAACCTAGATGTCCATTGACAGATGAATGGATAAAGAAATTGTGGTACATATACACAATGAAATATTACTCAGCCATCAAAAGAAAGGAATTTGAGTCAGTTCTGATGAGGTGGATGAACCTAGAACCTATTATTATACATAGTGAAGTGAGTCAGAAAGAGAAAGCTAAATATTATATTCTAATGCATATATATGTAATCTAGAAAAATAGTACTGAAGATTTATTTATAGGGCAACAATGGAGAAACAGACATAGAGAAGAAACTTATGGACACAGGGAGAGGGTAGGAGAGGATAAGACATTCTTCACCACCTCAAATGCTATTTTATTATGCCTGTGTTAGAGCCCAAGAAATCTGAATTTTGACAGTTTTCCAGACTTGAGAAAGCATCATATGCACAGTACAGAAAAAACAGGGACGTGCTGCAGACATTCTCACATGATGAGAAGTACTGTTCTCATGAACTTCCTGCATTTTCAGTTTTCTTGGCAGCATCAGTTTCTAAGCCTTCAGACTCCCATCAACTAGATATTCAGTAGTTACATGGATCAAATAGTTTCCAAGAAACTGTCACTGATATTAAATTTGCCAAATACATGTATAAGCTTATACTGAAGCTGATTAATACAAACCATTTTCTTCACAAGGCTTGTATTATAAAGCCAAATGACAGAAAAACTGCACAGAGGCATTTATTAGAACTCTGCAGTAAGGCAGGGCTTTAAGAGAAAAACACCTAAAAAACACTATCCTTGAGTCCAAAAGAAGGCACAAACTTATAAACACAATACAAGATACAGCAGCATGACGTATGAAGCAATCAAAATTATGAAAGACTTCATGCCAGTCCCTCAACACAGGATTTTTGAATCAGTATTTGCCAGTACTGGCAGTATGACAATCAGTATTCTAACAAAAAATGTGAGCAAATGCACAGAGGTTCGAACAGGGTGTGTTTAGTACTGCTGGGGCACGAAGAGTGCATGAACTGTAAGCACAAGAGGTAAGCACTTTCAGAAATATGTGTGTGCATGTGTTTGCATAAACACTGATATAAACATATCAATGGATATATCTGTACATCCAACTGCCAATTCACCATATATACACGCCTTACTTTTTAATCCTTCCAAAACCAAACTCGATTTCCACTCCTTAGTGTCTCCATTTTCACAAATGGTAATCCCATTCTTCTAGTTGCTCAGGCCGAAACCCTTGGGATCCTCCTTGAAACTGCTTCTGTCATATCCACCTCACAACCTACCAGCACTTCTTGTCATTCAACTTCACAACGTATCTAGAATCTGACCTTCACAGTGTCCACCCAGTTTGAGCTATTAGTACCTCATCCTTGGATTTCTGGAGTGGCTTCCAGTTCATCTCCATTTGTACACAAGAACCAGAGTGATCCTTTAAAGACATGCTACCCCTGTGCTCATGATCATGTCTCTTCTGCTCAAAATCTCACTCACTCAGAATCAAATCCAAATTCCATAAAGGAGCTCTAAACACACCCCCAACCCCAGTGCTTTCTGATCGTATTTCCTTCCCTTCTCCCTTACTCACATGGCTCTAGCCTCTGTGGTGTCCCTGTGGTTCTGTGAATATAACCAGCACGCTTCCCCTTCAGAGCCTCTGCACTTGCTGCTCTGCTTCTTCTGCCTGGACTGATCTTCCATAGATATCTGTATCATTTGTTCTCTCATTTCATTCATTTCCCTGTCACAGTGTCTCCTTATTAAAAAGGACTTCCCTAATGTCTCCATACTATATCACTATCACCTAACTATTCTTTCTTATTGACATTCATTGCCATATGATGTCTATTTATCGCTAAGTCGCTTCAGTCATGTCCGACTCTGTGCGACCCCAGAGGTGACAGCCCACCAGGCTCCCCCGTCCCTGGGATTCTCCAGGTAAGAACACTGGGGTGGGTTGCCATTTCCTTCTCCAATGCATGAAAGTGAAAAGTGAAAGTGAAGTCACTCAGTCGTGTCCGACTCTTAGCGACCCCATGGACTGCAGCCTACCAGGCTCCTCCGTCCATGGGATTTTTCAGGCAAGAGTACTGGAGTGGGGTGCCATTGCCTTCTCCATCTATTTATCTCCTACCACCTAACTCTATTCTTTCTTATTGGCATTCATGGCTATCTGACATTATCTACTTATTTATATCCTACCATTACAACCATCATTAGAACTGTAGCTCCATAAGAACAGACCATGTTTTGTTCACTACTCATATTCACTATCTGGAATAGTGTCTAGCACATGCTGCTGCTGCTGCTGCTGCTGCTAAGTTGCTTCAGTCATGTCCGACTCTGTGTTGACCCCATAGACGGCAGCCCACTAGGGTTACCCCGTCACTGGGATTCTCCAGGCAAGAACACTGGAGTGAGTTGCCATTTCCTTCTCCAATGCATGAAAGTGAAAGTGAAGTCGCTCAGTCGTGTCTGACTCTTAGCGACCCCATGGACTGCAGCCTACCAGGCTCCTCCATCCATGAGATTTTCCAAGCAAGAGTACTGGAGTGGGTTGCCATTGCCTTCTCCGGTCAAGCACATAGAAGATATCCAATTATTATTTGCTGAATGGATGACTGTTGACTAAATATATTCATAGAGCCCTTACCCAACTTAACGGCTTCCCTGGTGGCTTAACTGGTAAAGAACCTGCCTGCTAATGCAGGAGACGCAAGAGATGTGGGTTCGATCCTGGGGTTGGAAAGATCCCCTGGAGAAGGAAATGGCAACCCACTCCAATATTCTTGCCTAGAAAATTCAATGCATGGACAGAGGAGCCTGGTGGGCTATAGATAAAGTCCATGGGGTCTCAAAGAGTTGTACATGACTAAGCGCTCACCCCACATACAAGTTAATTAGAAAGATGACTAGAAGGAGTATGGAAGACATTTGAGCTGTACAAAATTGAGAGCAGAGATATGTGATGAGCCATAACAAAAACCAGATAAGGCAGTGAGAATGAGACAGCTATGAAATGAGTTAAATAAAAGCAATAGAATCTACAGCTGACTGGATGTGGGAGCTTAGGTCAATGAAGGAGGAATATGCCTTATAGGAATTTTTAAAAAAATGAGCAAGGAGTAAAATCAATTTTAGACATGTTGAACCTGAGGTACTTGAGACAAATTCAGGTTAGGATATCCAATGGCTGCTTGTTAGGCAGATTTGGAACTTACCAGGATGCCAAGGCTATAGATTTGGATTTAGGAGTCATCAGCATGTGAGTAACAGTTAAAATCAGTGAGATGAAATTATCCAGGGGAAGCATGTAGAATCAAAAAGAACAGAAACAGATTGCTAGGAAGCACCAGGAAGAAGAAGGTGCAAGAAAGGAAATTAAGAAGGACTGGGCTGAGATGTAGCAGACCACAGTAGTTTGCACAAAATGCCAAAGTGATTTTCATTCAAGGAGGACAGACTGAGGTTGAGGGGAGTAAGGGTCTAATATGAAATAAAGGTGAAATGAAATATAGGTTTGAAGTGAGTGACATAGATTTGGCATAAGTGCTGAGGAGAATGAATAGAAACTTTCCTGTTGACCACACTGGAAATTGACTAAAGACAACGAGCAAATAGAGCGGCTATGGTTTAAAATGTCTATCAATAGGAGAACGGATAAGCAAAATAGAGTAATCTATACAATGGAAGACAAGAAAAAGGAAAGAACTATTAATGAACACAAAAACATTAATGAGTCTTGAAAATAGAGCAAAGAAGAGCAATCTTAACTCAGGCAAAATAAGAGTTATACAACGTATGACTTCATTTGTATGAAGTTCTAGAATACACCAAGTAATTATCTAGGAAGGATGCTAAACAGTAGTTGCTTCCAGAGGATGGTATAGACATGGGCTGACTAGCAAGGTTCATGAGAGCATGAGGTAATGGTAATGATCCAGTTCTACACCCTTCTAAGGATGTGACTCTCTAAGCTGCAGGTTTTTTATCAAAACTCAGGTGCTATCTTTAGATTTGTGCATTTCCCTGTAAAGTTTTAAACAGGAAAAAAAAAAAAAAACACTATAGACAAATGTTTAGGGAAGGACCTGATAAAATATTTGTGAGGACAATAACTGTTGTCTCTAATTTATTTTGAAATACACTCAAAGAATAATGTATATTAGTGGATCAATAGAGGGATGGACAGATGTGATAAAGTAAATATAATAAAACAATGATAGAATCTGGACTGTAGTAAAAAAAAAAAAAGGAGTTGCTATGGTTTAAATAATTAAATATGCAGCATAATTAATTTGTAAGAAATTAGTTGAATTGGTCCAGCTAGAGATCTGAACAAGCACAGTAGACAGAATAAGCTGAAATTGTTAGCAAAAGTACTATTTTATGTGACAGACAACAAAGCTTAACCTAAGAAAAGAAATGAGATCAGGAAGGGAGCTATTAGGAAAGGTGAGAGCAAACCCCACAACTTTAGGGTATCCATAAAACTGGAGAACAGGTGCAGTATGAACAAGGATATGAGAGATGTGGAAGAATGAAAGGTTATTGTGAAAGATCAGTTTGTCAGAACTTAAGTAAGAATTCAGAGGTAGGCAATTCCAGGCAAAATAGTGAGGACATAAAACAGATTTAATACTATCAAAACAGAGACCATAATGACATTTCTATAACTGTACATAATCTATTAAAATAAAAAGACCATTAAACAATAGGAGTTAGACACAAAACATAAAATAGGATTCCTGCCGAGGTAATTCATACTGTTGTTATAAATACCAATAAATTTAGATTTCTAAAAGAGGAACTATAAATATTATAAGGTTTTGGGGAGACAGTGGATGAATGGTTTGATGGGTCTAGACAAGAGAGTAAGTCAATTAGGTGGAAAATAGACTAGACAAATAAAGCAAATTATCAGTGAACTGACTATAAGTAACTAATACATGTTTTAAGATTCTCCATCTATCAAATGACAGTAACAACGTAGGCTTTTTACCTATCTCCAAGGGCTATTGATGGTTGACTCATTGGAAAAGACTCAGATGCTGGGAGGGATTGGGGGCAGGAGGAGAAGGGGACAACAGAGGATGAAATGGCTGGATGGCATCACCGACTTGATGGACGTGAGTTTGAGTGAACTCCGGGAGCTGGTGATGGACAAGGAGGCCTGGCATGCTGCGATTCATAGGGTCTCAAAGAGTCGGACACGACTGAGCGACTGAACTGAACTGAAGGGTTACTGACAGATGATTAATAAAATTAATTTTAAACATGAAGGAAAAAAAAAGTGTTCTGTGCAGCACTGCCCATAATAGCAAACCCTTGAAAATAAGTTAAATGACCATCAGTAGAAGATGGCTAAATAACTACAGATAGTAATATTAACACAATTGGCCATTACACAGCAATTAAGAGGAAAGAACCAGACTAACAAATATAAACAATAAATATAGCTATAAACACAGATACATAAACATTATATACTTATATATATATGAAATGTAAAAAAGTATATAATGTTGCTTATAGATTTGTTTGTAATGTATAGTAAGAGTATAAAAACAAACATAAGAAGAATTAACAACAAATTCAATATAATGATTATCTCATCTCTGGGGAGAAAAGAAGGAAATGAAATCAAGATGGATACTAATGAAGGAATCTTCAACTCTACCTGTACTGTTTTATTTCTTTAAAAAAGAAATCTGGGGCATTCCCTGGTGGTCCGATGGTTAGGACTTGGTATTCTCACTGTCTGGGCCCCAGGTTCCATCCTTAATTGGGGGAACTAAGATCCTGCAAGCCATGGGGGATCTTGGGTGTGGCCAAGAAAAAAAAAATCTGAAGCAAACACTGCAAAATATTATCGGACAAAGCTAGATAGTAAGAGTTTTATACGTATTCATCTATGCTTTATCCTTGAAACATTTAAGAAAACAAAAAAGGCACAACATTATAGTATAAAAAATGCAGTATTACTACCATACACGTTATTACTAACAATTATGTTCTCTTATACAAATCTATAGGACTGTCAGGTAAATATCCTAAAACCTTTAGGAAATGCTTACAATCTATATATTGGAAGTGATCTGAAAAGTATCTGACATTTTCTGGGGCTGGGTATGTTATACATGACAATAAAACAGAACCAAGGGACTTTCCTGGCAGTCCAGTGGTTGATTCCATGCTTCCAGTGCAGAGGCCATGGGTTCTATCTCTGATCAGGGAACTAAGATCCCACATGTTGCATGGTCAAAAAAACAAAATTGAAAAAAAAAAAAAAAAGAAAGAAAAATAGAAATGACAGAACTACTATAGTCATTAACACTGAAATCATAAGATATTCAAGTCCCATTAAATCATTAAAATATTTAATAATGAGGCAACAAATGATTATGTTCTCTATATCTTCTAATCTTTTATAAATGGCATTATTTTTATAACCGGGGGGGGGGGGGGGAATACAAGGGAAAGATATCAACAATCAATATCTTGATTATGTTTTTCTTAATTATTTTAAAAATTTCTTCATAGAAATGTTTTTCTTTTTCCATCTTTTTCATTTCATTCCAAATTCCTAAGGAAATGAACAGCTCTGAGGCATGAAACTTCTGTTCAAAATTAAAAGTAATATATACACTTTGAAAAGTTCTTAAAAACTGATGAACTAGAAGACAAATAATTTTAAATATGCTGCAAAAGAAGCAATTGTCCATGAAAAATCTATGATTTTCGCACCTACTGCATCCCATATCTTCAGGCCAAGGAACACCAAACAGCTCTATGAGCTTCGAACACTCACTGTGAGCCCCTGACAAAGCCTACGGCAGGGAAGTGTGACACGACTGTATTCCTCACAGATAGGAGCACAGAGTGCACAGGGAGATGGCTGGAAACCCCGAGAGCAGTCCAAATTCACCACAGGGCGGAATGGCCAGGAAAAAGTTCAAATCAGATCATTAGATGGAGAGTTGTATACAAGTCAAAGTTTTCTTCATATATAATATGGTAATATTCTTGTTTTTTTCTGTTTTAGAAGATTTCTGAAGGCAATTAAAATTTTCTGAAGGTAAATTTTTTTTTTTTTTTTTCCAACAAAACCCTCTTCACCCTACCCCTAGAGATTCTGATTTGGTTAAGTATGAGGTGTATTGCAGAACCTATATGGATATTTTCATTATTACAGGTGATATTAATGAAAAGGCCTGGCTGAGAACAACAAATAACAATACAGTCCATTTTACATAGAAAAATCCACAGAAGATAAACGCGTCAAATGCTCAGAAACCTGATTACTGCTTGGTAATGGGATTACAAGAGATCTCAATTTTGTTTTTCTTATGTACTTCAATTTCTGTATTTTTGTTAACTAACATGTATCAATAGGAGAGGAGGATGAAAAATGAAAGGGTAGGAGAGGAAGAGGAGTCGTTATACACAGTAGTACATATTTTGAGGTGGGAGGTAAAGGAAGAGGTATCACTTTGGTCTCATATTTTCCTGTTCTTTTTACATTAAAAGAAAAATTTAAAAACATACACTAGAGTTCTTTGAATTCTGAAATCACATGATGTAAACAAAGCTAACACTGTAAGCTGATATTAAGGAAACAGAAAAAATAGTGGCCCCAAACATAAAACCATACTAAAGTTATCATCATAACCATAGGAATAGATCAATTATCCCAAGAAATGTACATCTGGGCTTATGACTACCAAATATTTTTTTCACATGTTTATGTAACCAGTTTCAGAGTCATTGCTGATTTTTAACTAATAACATATTCTCACCACAAGGCCTTTCCGCTAAGACTCAAATTTATTTCTACATTGATATAAAACATTTTCCAGAAGACTTCTATACACAATGCAGTCACAAAACCAAGAGTCACTTAGAGAAACTGGTGTTAAAGAAGTTAACTGTATAAGAGATGTGATAACTGATACATAACTATGTGACAACCACTTTACCAATTATCACTATCACTATATATAATATATATAAAATAACACTACATGTAATATTATATATATACCCTATATATAATAAATATAACATATACTACATATAATAACATATAAGAAACTATATGCAACCAGCACTTCCAAGCATGAAGAAATAATTTTAAATTAATAACTTTAAATTAAATCAATGTTTCCATCAAGAAC
Organism: Bubalus bubalis; assembly: GCF_019923935.1. Lineage (NCBI taxonomy): Eukaryota > Metazoa > Chordata > Mammalia > Artiodactyla > Bovidae > Bubalus > Bubalus bubalis. Next base: position 45,660,914 of record NC_059157.1, read on the forward strand.
AACTTCAAAATACAGGAAAAGTTTTAAAGTATCTATTGAAGGCTACTAGAGAACTACTGAAGGAAAAGAACTAGACAGACCAGGAATCAGAGAGCAGGGAAGCATGCAGAGGTGGCCTGATAAGTGCGGCCACTTCTCCAAGGAGGTATCTGTTGAACATGGGTGTAAGGCAAGAGACTGAGAAGCAAGTTTTGCCCAGGCTGATGCTAGAGAACCAAGAAACCAGCAGGGCTCTGGTAGTCGTGCAAGACCATATATAATTGAATCACCTTGCTGTACCCGCTGAAACTAATACAACACTGTTAATAGATGATGCTCCAATGTAAAATAAAAATTATACAAAAAAAAAAAAAAGACTACAGACAAAATTCAAAACAAAAGTGACAGATGGCTGAACAGGGAAGTTCCTCGGTTTGGGCCCTTCAAGATATTTGAAAATTCTGGAGATGCACAGGCCAGGAGGTTAAAAAGCTAAGCACAAAGACTCTGAAAAGCAGAGTGGAGATTTTGGCAGTGTTATCAGTATGAGGAAACATAAATTAGAGGCTCAAGTCCAGCTAGGGGAAATGAGCATAACTCTCTCCCAGCTGGAAGCCCCTCCCCTGAGCGACCACACTTGAGCAGTGGGGGCAAATGACAGGGAGGCAGAGACCGATCAAAACTGAAACCCAGCCTCAACTCAGCTCAGTCCCAAGACTGTACATGAGAAATAAGTTGGAGAAAATAAGAGATGAAGGATTCCAGAAAATTGGAATCTATCATAAGAAGGGCCAAATGGAAATTCTGTAAGGAAAAGACATAAATGATGACATTAAGAGCTCATTAGATATACCAGAAGAAAGAACTGGCAAAATGGAAAACAAGGCAATAGAAAATATCCAAACCAGAAGCACACAGACCAAAACCTACTGAAAAATACAGAAAAAAGCATAGTAGATGTGTAAAACATGTGAAAATGTTTAGGATATACATAATTGGAACCCCAAAAGAGGGAAGAAAGAATGAACAGAGGCAATATATAAGAAGATGATGGTCAAGAATTTGTCAAAACTAATTAAAGACAACCCATGTTCAAAAAGTTATGCAAATCCTCAGAAGAATATATACAAAAAATACACCTAAGCATATCACATTTAAACTGTGGGGAAAAAAAGAAAAATATCGTAAAAGCAACCAGTGCGGGGAGGGAAGATAACTTACCTTCAACAGAACAACTACTGCTGGACTTTGGAATGCTAGAAAACAACAGAATGACTGATTTAAAGAGCTAAGAGAAAACTGCTCACCATAATACTATGGTCAGCAGAAATACCCTTTAATAAGTGAAGGCAAAGTAAACACATTTTCAGATAGGCAAAAACAGAAAAATTACTGGCCCAAACCTACACTAAAAGATAAAAGTAAGATGAAAATTCAAAAGGAATTAAAAGCCACAAAAGAGGTGAATATGTGGGAAAATAGAAATGAATATTCTCTTTAAAAACAAAAAATACATGATATTTTACATGTTTCAATGCCATTACTGGATGCTTGGGGCTGGTGCACTGGGACGACCCAGAGGGATGGAATGGGGAGGGAGGAGGGAGGAGGGTTCAGGATGGGGAACACATGTATACCTGTGCCGGATTCATTTTGATATTTGGCAAAACTAATACAATTATGTAAAGTTTAAAAAATAAAATTAAATTAAAAAAAATAATGCCTTAAAAACATATAAAATACAAAATAATTAAGTGTAATAAAATGATAAAGACAGGGGTCAGAGGAACAGTAATGGGAGAGTGATAAAAGTTATTATTTTTATTAGAATACTGTAAGTCAAGAGTACCTATCATAATTTCTGGGGTAAGCAATAAAAGAATGCACAACTAACTAGGTAATCAGAGAGAGAAATACAATAATACAAAAGAAATCAAGACAGGAGAGAGAAAAAGAAAAACAGTTTGGAAAAACTGAAATCGAATAATAAGATGGCAGATATTAACACAAGTGCATCACCAATTGCATTATATATAAATGAACTATCGACTACATAAGAGAGTAAGATTGTTGGACTAGGTACAAAAAAAAATTTGCTCATAGGAATGTAAAATGAGGCAACCACTATGGAGAACAGTCTGGTGACTATTCAAGCAGTTAAACATAAAACTGCCACATGATCCAGCAATTCCACTCCTAGGAATATAGGCCAAATAATTTTAAATCATGTCTAAGCAAAAATAATCCTGCTTATTTAACTTATATGCAGAGTACATCATGCAAAATGCCAGACTGGACAAAACACAAGCTGGAATCAAGATTGCCGGGAGAAATATCAATAACCTCAGATGCTCAGATCACACGACCCTTATGGCAGAAAGCAAAGAAGAACCAAAGAGCCTCTGGATGAAAGTGAAAGAGAAGAGTGAAAAAGCTGGCTTACAACTCAACATTCAGAAAACTAAGATCACGGCATCCAGTCCTATCACTTCATGGCAAATAGACAGGAAAACAATGGAAACAATGACAGACTATTTTGAGGAGCTCCAAAATCACTGCAGATGCTGACTGCAGCCATGAAATTAAAAGACACTTGCTCCTTGAAAGAAAAGTTATGACCATCCTAGATTGCATATTAAAAAGCAGAGACATTAGTTTGCCAACAAAGGTCCATCTAATCAAAGCTGTGGTTTTTCCAGTAGTCATGTATGGATGTGAGAGTTGAACTATAAAGAAAGCTGAGTGTTGAAGAATTGATGCTTTTGAACTGTGATGTTGAAGAAGACTCTTGAGAGTCCCTTGGACAGCAAGGAGATCAAACCACTCTATCATAAAGGAAATCAGTCCTGAATATTCATTGGAAGGACTCATGCTGAAGCTGAAACTCCAATACTTTCGCCACCTGATGGGAAGAACTGACTCATTGGGAAAGACCTTGATGCTGGGAAAGACTGAGGCGGGAGGAGAAGGGGACCACAGAGGATGAGATGGTTGGATGGCATCACCAACTAAATGGACAGGAGTTTGAGCAAGCTCTGGGAGTTGGTGATGGACAGGGAGGCCTGGCATGCTACAATCCATGGGGTCAGAGAGTCGGACACGGCTGAGCGACTGACCTGAACTGAAGCAAAAATGTGCATATGAATGTTCATAACAGAGTAGTGTTATTCATAATAACCATAAAGAGCAAAATAAAGCAAAAGCAAGCAAAGGAAAGGAAATAATAAAGAAGAGAAGTCAATGACACTGAAATCAGAAAATCAAATTTTTTTTAAAAATCACTCAACCCAAGAGCTGGTTCTTTGAAAACTTCAGTACAATTGATAAAGTTCTAGTATGAATGATTTAAAAAGTCAGAGAAACACAACTTAACCAATATCAAAAATGAAAAAGAGGGTATCACTAGAGACTGTACCAACATTAAAAATATAATAAGAAGGACTTCCCTAGTGGCCCAGTAGTTAAGAATCCGCCTGCCAATGGACACAGGTTCAATCCTTGGTCCAGGAAATTCCCTCATGCTTCAGAGTGACATGCCCGTGTGCCACAACTACTGAAGCCCACACACTCTAAAGCCCAGGCTCTGCAACGAGAGAAGGCACCACAATGAAAAGCCTAAAACAAAGAGTAGCCCCCACACTCTGAAATTAGGGAAAGACTGCACGCAGCAATGAAAACCCAGCACAGCCAACACTAACTTTCACTTTCCAAAAAAATGTTAAAAATACCTAAGTAATAGTACAAACAACTTTATGCATATAAACCAGACAATTTAGATGAAGTAGACCAATTCCTCTGAAGTCAGACTACCAAAACTCACCCAAGATGAAACTGATAATCTGAACAGTCCTATAACTATTCAACAAATTGAATTTGTAGTTTAAAATCTCCTGAAAAAAGACATTCAGGCCTGATGCTTTCATTGGTAAAATCTAACAATTTTAAAAGAATACCAATTCTACACAATCTCTTCCAGAAAACAGCAGAGAACTAATCCGAACAAATTCTATGAAGTCCGGATTACTTAATATTCAGTTCAGTTTAGTTGTTCAGTCGTGTCCAACTCTTTGAGACCCCGTGGATTGCAGCAAGCCAGGTATCCCTGTCCATCAGCAACTCCCAGAGTTTACTCAAACTCATGTCCATTGAGTTGCTGATGCCATCCAACTATCTCATCCTCTGTCGTACCCTTCTCCTCCTGCCTTTAATCTTTCTCAGTATCAGAGTCTTTTCAAATGAGTCAGTTCTTCCCATCAGGTGGCCAAAGTATTGTGGTTTCAGCTTCAACATCAGTCCTTCCAGTGAATATTCAGGACTGATTTCCTTTAGGATGGACTGGTTGGATCTCCTTGCAGTCCAAGGGACTCTTAAGAGTCTTCTCCAACACCACAGTTCAAAAGCATCAATTCTTCAGCACTCAGCTTTCTTTATAGTTCAACTCTCGCATCCATACATGACTACTGGAAAAACCACAGCTTTGATGTGACGGACCTTTGTTGGCAAGTAATGCTCTGCTTTTTAATATGCTGTCTAGGTTGGTCATAACTTTTCTTCAAAGGAGTAACTGTCTTTTAATTTCATGGCTACAGTCACCATCTGCAGTGATTTTGGAGCCCCCCAAAATAAAGCATGTCACTGTTTCCATTGTTTCCCCATCTATTTGCCATGAAGTGATAAGACCAGATGCCATGATCTTATTTTATTTTCTGAATGTTGAAATGATCTGAATAAGAAAATGATCTTATTTTCTGAATGTTGAGCCTCAAGCCAACTCTTTCAGTCTCCTTTTTCACTTTCATCAGGAGGCTCTTTAGTTCTTCTTCACTTTCTGCCGTAAGGATGGTGTCATCTGCATATCTGAGGTTATTAATATTTCTCCCAGCAACCTTGATTCCAGCTTGTGCTTCCTCCAGCCCAGCGTTTCTCATGATGTACTCTGCATATAAGTTAAATAAGCAGGGTGACAATATACAACCTTGACGAACTCCTTTTCCTATTTGGAACCAGTCTGTTGTACCATGTCCAGTTCTAACTGTTGCTTCCTGACCTGCATACAAATTTCTCAAGAGGCAGGTCAGGTGATCTGGTATTCCCATCTCTTTAAGGATTTTCCAGAGTTTGTTGTGATTCACACAGTCAAAGGCTTTGGCATAGTCAATAAAGCAGAAATAGATGTTTTTCTGGAACTCTCTTGCTTTTTCAATGATCCAACGGATGCTGGTAATTTGATCTCTGGTTCTTCTGCCTTTTCTAAAACCAGCTTGAACATCAGGAAGTTCATGGTTCACATACTGCTGAAGCCTGGCTTGGAGAATTTTGAGCATTAGTTTACTAGCCTGTGAGATGAGTGCTGATGAAAACTGACCTTTTACAGTTCTGTGGCCACTGCTGAGTTTTCCAAATTTGCTGACATATTGAGTGCAGCACTTTCACAGCATCATCTTTTAGGATTTGAAATAGCTCAAATGGGATTCCATCACCTCCACTAGCTTTGTTCGTAGTGATGCTTCCTAAGGCCCACTTGACTTTGCATTCCAGGATGTCTGGCTCTATGTGAGTGACCATACCATCGTGATTATCTGATCTTTTTTGTATAGTTCTTCTGTATATTCTCGCCACCACTTCTTAATGTCTTCTGCTGCTGTTAGGTCCATACCATTTCTATCCTTTATGGAGCCAAACAATCTTGCTATTCCAAAGAATAGCAAGGAGAGATAAGAAAGCCTTCCTCAGTGATCAGTGCAAAGAAATAGAGGAAAACAATAGAATGGGACACACTAGAGATCTCTTCAAGAAAATGAGAGATACCAAGGGAACATTTCATGCAAAGATGGGATCAATAAAGGGCAGAAATGTTATGGACCTAACAGAAGCAGAAGATATTAAGAAGAGGTGGCAAGAATACACAGAATAACTCTTTAATATTAAAGCAAAACAAAAGTGTGTTAGTCGCTCAGTCATACCTGACTCTGCGATCTCGTGGACTATAGCCTGACAGTCTCCTCTGTCCATGGAAAGCTCCAGGCAAGAATACTGGAGTGGGGTGCCATTCCCTTCTCCAGGGGATCTTCCTGACCCAGGGATTGAACCTGTGTCTCCTGCATTGCAGGCAGATTCTTTACTGTCTGAGTCACCAAGAAAGCCCAACAAAGATAATACAAAAAATGAAAACTATAGATTAATACCACCCCCTTAAAAAATGCAAAAATCCTTCATAAAATAGTAGGAAATCAAGTCCAAAAAAATATTAAAAGTATTACACAACACCACAACTTAGTAGGATATTCCAACATCAATGTAATCCACCAAATCAACAGGCTAACAAAGAGAAAAGTCACACGATCATACCAAATGATGCAGAAATAGCATTCATGATTTTAAAAGTTTTCAGCAAACTATAGAAAGTAACTTCTTCAACTTGATAAAGTATATTTACAAAAACCCTACAGTAAACATCATACTTTGTGGTGAAACACTGGATTTCTATCTTCAATGTTGGAAACAAGGGAAGAATGCCTAGTCCCACCACTCATATTCAGCAGGGTACTAGCAGTCTCATCAGCACAAAACAAGAAAAGGAAATAAAAAGTATAGCGATTGGAAAAAGAAAACTGTCCCTATTTGCATGTGACATTACTGTCTACATAGAACATCCCAAGGAATCTCAAAAAAACATTTTTAAATTAGTAACAACAACAAAAAACTAATAAAATAGTCCTAGAATGAGTAGTTCAACAAGTTTGCAGAATATAAGAAAAACATACCTAAAAATTTAATTTCTGCATACAATTGTGTTTTTATATATAATGAACATGTAGAAACAAAGTTAAAACAATACATTTATAATCACATTTATTTTTTAACAAAGAAACACCTGGGTATATACTTAACATATATGTCTTGTGTGCCAAAAACTATAAAATGCTGATGTAATCAAGGAAGATATAAATAAATGAACAGATATATGTTTTATTAGTTTGCTAGGGCTGTTATAACAAAGTCCCTCAAAGTGAGTGGCTTAACCAACAGAAATTGATTGTGTCACATTTCTGGAAGCTAAAAGTCTGAGATCAAGGTGCTAGCAGAACCATACTCCCTCTAAAGGTGATAGGGAAAGATATGTTCCAGGTATCTTTCTTAGTTTCTAGTAGTTCCTTGCCTTGTGGCAGCACAAACCTAACCTTCACACAGCATTCTCTCCATGCTTCTACACGTATCTTCCCTCTATGTGTACCTGTGTCCAAAATTACATTTTACAAGGACACCTGTCATATTGGAACAGGAGTCCTTCACTGCTTCAGTATAAATCTGTCTTAACTAATAACATTTAGAATGACCCTATTTTCAAATAAGGTCACATTCTGAGGTACTGGAGGTTAGGGCTTATTAGGGGGACTCAAGGGACTCCCCTGATGGCTCAGACAGTAAAGGATCTGCCCACAATGCGGGAGACCCAGGTGCAATCCCTGGATTGGGAAGATTCCCCTGGACAAGGGAATGGTTACCCACTCCAGTATTCTTCCCTGGAGAGAAATCCATGGACAGAGGAGCCTGACGGGCTACAGTCCATGGGGTCACAGAGAGTCAGATATGACCAAGCGGCTAACACTTTCACTTTTCAGGGGGACTCAAGTCAATCCATAACAACACTGTTTATGGATTAGAGATTCAACATCTGACCTCTAGATTTAATAACATTTCTGTCAAAATGCAGTAACACTTTTACTAGTTAAAGACAAGCTTATTCTAGATTTTATATGAAAAGAAAAGTAGAATAAATGAAATAATTTTGGGGAAAAAAAGGGGGGAAAATCATACTATCCAATTTTAAGATTTACTGTTTCAGTTCAGTTCAGTTCACTTCAGTCACTCAGTCGTGTCCGACTCTTTGCGACCCCACAAATTGCAGCACGCCAGGCCTCCCTGTCCATCACCAACTCCCAGAGTTCACTCAAATTCACATCCATCGAGTCGGTGATGCCATCCAGCCATCTCATCCTCTGTTGTCCCCATTCTCCTCCTGCCCCCAATCCCTCCCAGCCTCAGAGTCTTTTCCAATGAGTCAACTCTTCGCATGAGGTGGCCAAAGTATTGGAGTTACAGCTTTAGCATCATTCCTTCCAAAGAACACCCAGGACTGATCTCCTTTAGAATGGACTGGTTGCATCTCCTTGCAGTCCAAGGGACTCTCAAGAGTCTTCTCCAACAGCACAGTTCAAAAGCATCAATTCTTTGGCGCTCCAAAAATCAAGACACTGTGGTATTGGTGGTGAAAGAGGCACAAAGATCAACAAGACAGAATAGAGAACCCAAATATAAATCTATACAAGGACAGATAACTGATTTCTGAGGAAGAAGCAAAAGCAGTTCAATGGTGGAAGGATAGATAGCCTTTCCAACAAATGGTGCTTAAGCTAGTGGATATTCACAGGCAAAAAAACGAAACTCACTTGATACAAATCAACTCAAAATTGATCATAGATTTAAATGTGAGACATAAAGCTATAAAACTTCAGAGAATTTGCAGACCCACTGAAGAATTCTTAGAAACGACACCAAAAATGCAGTCCCTAAAAGGAAAAAAACTTGGTAAACTGGACAGTGTTAAAATTTAAGACTTCTAGTCTCCTAGACTTTCTTAAAAGGCTGAAAAAGCAAGCTATAGACTGGAATAAACTATTTACAAACTGTATTTCCAACAAAGGATTTGTATCTAGAATCTATAAAGAACTCTCAAAGCTCAAAAGTAAAAAGCAATTCAACTGAAAGTGAACAATAGACATGAACAGACATTTTATCAAAGAAGATACATGAATGGCACATGAAGATGTTCAATACTATTAGTCGTAAGGGAAATGCAAATTGAAATCATGTAAGGTATCAATCACATCATCTGAGAAAAGCTGAATAAAACATAGTGAAAATACCAAACGGCGGTAAGAATGCTGAGAACATACGTCTCTCATACACTGCTGGTAGAATGTAAAATGGTAGAACTTCTATGGAAAATAGCTGAGTAGTTTCTTAAAAATTCAAATACATGCTTATCCTGCAACCCAGCAATCACACTCCTGGGCATTTATTTACATGAAAGGAAAATTTATGTCTGCACAGAAACCTGTACATGAATGTTCAGAGCAGCTTTATTTGCAATAGCAAAAAGCTGGAAACAACTCAGTATCCTTCAGTGGATGATTAAACAAACTGCAAAACATCTCTGTAACGGAATACTACTCAGCAATTAAAAACAGTCACTACTGGTACATGAAGCAACTTGGATGGGTCTCAAGGTATTATGCTAAACGAAAAAAGTCAATCTCAAAAGATTATACACTGTATGAATCTATTTATACAACATTCTTGACAAAATTAGAGGGACAGAGAACAAATTAGTGGTTGCCTGGGAACAGGAAAGAGTGGTAGGGAGAAAGGAAGCACAAGAAAGATGTGGTGATAAAAACAGTTCTGTATCGTTTTGGTGTTTTGTTTTCTTTTTGCCACGCTGGGCGTCTTGTGGGATCTCAGTTCCCCAACCAGGGATCTGAACTCGTGCCCCCTGCAGTGGAAGCACAGAATCCTAACCACTGGACTGCCAGGGAATTTCCACAGTATCTTAACCAAAGTGATGGCTACATGAACTTATACATGTGATACAAATGCAAAGACAATAAAAATACATGGACATGTGCATATACAGACACAAAAATGAGTACATGTAAAAACGGGTGAAATATGATAAAGGGCTAAAGCGTATACCTATGATAACTTTCCTTTTTTTTTTTTTTTTTTTAAGATCACCTGTGCCTTTAAAACTTTTTATTTATTTATTTGGCTGTGCTGGGTCTTCACTGCTGAGTGCAGGCTTTCTCTAGCTGCAGTGAGTGGGGGCTACTCTCTAGTTGCGGTGTGCGGGCTTCTCATTGCAGCGGCTTCTCTTGTGGCAGAACACAGACTCTAGGGAATAGAGGCTTCAGTAGTTATGGTACCTGGGCTTAGCTGTCCCGAAGCATGTGGGATCTTCCTGGATCAGGGATCAAACTGGTGCCCCCAGTATCAAACTGGCAGGAGGATTCTTAACCACTTGACCACTAGGGAAGTCCAAGGTCCCAGTTTTGATACTAATGGCTACATAAGAGAGCAAGACACAGTTCCCCAGCCCCCCGCCCCCAGTGAAACTAGCTACAGTATATAGAATTTCTACCCGCCTTTCATTTCCTGAGCTGCTGCTGTTGCTAAGTTGCTTCAGTCGTGTCCGACCCTGTGCGACCCCCATAGATGGCAGCTCACCAGACTCCCCTGTCCCTGGGATTCTCCAGGCAAGAACACTGGAGTGGGTTGCCATTTCCTTCTCCAATGCATGAAAGTGAAAAGTGAAAGTGAAGTCGCTCAGTCGTGTCTGACTCTTAGCCAGCCCATGGCCTGCAGCCTACCAGGCTCCTCCATCCATGGGATTTTCCAGGCAAGAGTACTGGAGTGGGTTGCCATTGCCTTCTCCCTGTGAGTCTATAACTATTTTAAAGTTTAGGGAGTCCCTGGTGGTCCAGTGGTTAAGAATCCACCTTGTAATGCAAGGGACACCAGTTCAATCCCTGGTCTGGGAAGATCCCACATGCCACAGGGCAACTGAGCCAGTGGGCCACAACTAGTGAGCCCGAGCTCTGGAGCCTGCAAGTTGCAACTATTAAGCCCACGCTCCATGACTACTGAAGCCTATGCACTTTCGAGCCTGTGCCCTGAAACAAGAGCAGCCCCTGCAACGGAGAAGCTCTTAAACCACAACTAGAGAAAGACTGTGCACAGCAACAAAGACCCAGTGCCACCAAAAAAAAAAAAAAAAAAATCAAAGCTTAAAAATGCATTATATTCACATGCTGATGTATGTATAGACATCACACATACAAGCATATGTATGCCCTAAGTAAGTCTCAAACTTGCTTAGTCCTCAACTACACAATACCAACTAATCTGATATTGATATGTTACCATGTTAGTAAAACCTGCATTTGTGAGCCCCATCATGAATTATAAAACTGACTTGAATCACCATTTTGTGCTGTTTGCACTGAGTATAAGGCTTTAAGTGTACGCTTCTGTCACTCACTAGCTGTAAGTCTCTTGTGCTGTGGCTCAGCTAGCATTGATGGACACTCACTACAGGCTGGGCAGCGCTGTAAGTGCTTCACACACCTAACTTAATCTTCTCAACAATCCCATAAGGCAGGTACTATCATTAGTCATACCACTTGAAAATAAATGTGAAGAAAAGAAGACACAGAAAGCTAAGTAGCTCGCCGAAGATCACATAGCTACAAAGACAGTCCCAAGAGTTAAACCTTGGCATTCTTGTCCAGAGCCCTTGAGCTTATTAACCAGTTTGTTCTCTGTAACCTCTCTAAATTTCAGCTTTTCCTCTATAAAATGGTGTTAATATATATAGAAGTATTAAGGAGATCAAACCAGTCCAGTCAATCCTAAAGGGAATCAACCCTGAATATTCACTGCAAGGACTGATGCTGAAGCTCCAATACTTTGGCCACCTGATGTGAAGAGCCGACTCACTAGAAAAGACCCTGATGCTGGGAAAGACTGAGGGCAGGAGGAGAAGGAGATGACAGAGGATGAGATGACTGGATGGCATCACAGACTCAATGGAGATGAGTTTGAGCAAATTCCGGGAGATGGTGAAGGACAGGGAAGCCTGGCATGCTGCAGTCCATGGGGTTGCAAAGAGTCGGACACAACTTAGCGACCGAACAACAACAACATATACAAAGAAGAATATATAAAATAGGATACAGCTCCTAGTAAATGACAGCTTAAAAACAGATTAGGAACGAGTTACAAATTAATAAAGCTGCAGAAGGCCTATTTGATGGGCACCAGGAACCCTGCTCAATTCCCTGTGCTCAACTACCAAGTGAAAAAGTCAATTGTCAACTGGAATGGTGTTTTTAAAAAGCAAAATAAAACATGCATTAAAATCTAAATCACAATTCTGGGTGAAAGGAACCAGACATAAAAAAGTAGATGCTATATGTACATTCATATAAAACTCTAGAAAATGAACACACTCATCCACAGTGACAGAAAGCAGATCAGCGGTTGCTTCCGCGGGGAGTCAACTCAGAGGGGTGGACTACAACGGGCACAGGGAAGCTTTTGCAGCGTAGTAGTGTTAGTTGCCTGGAGAATCCCAGGGACGGGGAAGCCTGGTGGGCTGCCGCCCATGGGGTCGCAGAGTCGGACATGACTGAAGCGACCTAGCAGCAGCAGCAGTGTTAGTCGCTCAGTTGTGTTGGACTCTGTGTGACCCCACGGACTGTGGCCCACCAGGCTCCTCTGTCCGTGGGATTCTCCACGCAACAATACTGGAGTGGATTGCCATTCCCTTCTCCAGAGGATCTTCCCAATCCAGGAATCGAACCTGGGTCTCCTGCATTGCAGGCAGATTCTTTAGTGTCTGAGCCACAGGGAAGATCCCTAGGAAGCTTTTGAGGTGATGGAAATGTATGATATCTTGATAGTGATGATGGTTTCACAGATACATACTTCTGTCAAAACTCAAGCTGAACGCTGTTCAATGGGTACAGTTAACTGTATACAAATCATACCTCAACAGAATTATGTCAAAACAAAAAACATTAATATTTTTCAAATAAGCAAACTGCCCTGATTATAACTCTTAACAATTTTTAACTTCATCAAAGTAAAAATTAAATGTTAGCCAGCATACTGCCAAGTTGAGAATATATATAAGGAACACAGACTATCAAAGCTCTATAAAGGAGGAAAAAAGAATCTTCAGCTGATAAAGTTTTTAGAAGAGTCTTACTGAGTACTCCCCTAAGCAGCAGCACTTTTCTTCACTAAATTAAGACCAGGGTATATGAAGTTTACAAACTGAAAAATAACTTTCTAATATTAAATTTCTGGTTTCTTCAACAAAGGTGCAAGACAGGGAACCTTCTATTTTTTGTTCAAGTTCAAATCAACCAAGCCTTTGTGCTCCTATTCTCTTTCTTCTTTGAAATTTCCATTCCTGTTACCATAGGAACCTGCTAGCTGACAAGCCTTCAAGCATAGCAACAGCCCAAGCTTAGCAAGGAGTGTGAAAGGGGAACAGAGTCAAAGGCCAAAATTTGACTCATGAGAATCAGAATTCCAATCTTTGTCACTCTACAAAGGGTCTGAGAACCATAGAAACTGTATCCTACTGGGTTTGGGAATATTATGACTAAATTTACTAAATGTGAAACCAAATATGGAACGGCCTTGAAAATTCAAAAATGGTATTCATTCTATTTTAGATCCAAATTAAGAGTAAGAAATTATTTTAAACAACTTTTTAGAATAATTTTAAGTGATGTAAAATAAGACCTTTGAAAACTTTTTTGTAAGAATAAAATTCTAAAGAGAAAAGGTCTAAAACTTTAAGAATTACTATATATATATATATATATATATATATAAAATTCTACATTTGTAAAATACCTTTAGTCCCATAGATTTGCTTTTCTTTTACAAATTTATTTTGTTAATGTCTTATGACAGCATATTAAATACTTTCCAATATTAGTTCAATATTATTATCAATATTTCCAATATTAGTTTGCAGAAATATGACTTTATCACAGGAGTATATTTATCTTAAGTCAAAGGGGAGTTCGTGGAGCAGCCCATAAAATCTGACTTTTCTTCAGGAAGTACTTTTAACATTTCAAGTATCATGAATGGTTGTGAATTATAGTCTGACTCAAAAGATAAAATTTTACAAACCAAATTCAGCATTTTAAGGCATTCTTTTAAAGTGATCTAAAATGCAAGAAAATCAATTAAAATTTTAAAAGCTTATTTTTTCTTAAAGTCAGAAATAACTAAATGCAATTAATTCTCCACTACTTGTGTATTTTCCACATTTTTCGATTTAGAAGTTTCCTAATTCCTGGCTGGTTTCCCTATCACACGATAGGCTCTTCAATCCACTTCACCAGGCTGTTGTTTGCTTAGGGAAAACCACCGTAATAATACTAACCTAAATAGAAGATAATAAGTCAGTCTGCTGGATAATGGATGTATCCTAAAAATATAAGCCATGAGTTTAAAGAATAAATACAATCAAAGAAATTTCATTTCCTCAAATGCCTATCCACAAAATGTTAATCACTGGTACAAAGGGGTATTAAATTATAGTATCCTCTTAAAAACAAAACAAAACAAAACCCTTCCTTTCAAGGTCAATTCAAACATCATCTGCAACTGATCCTTTCCACACATGATCCTTTTCTCTTTGAATCCTCTCAGCACTATATGCCTATTTATGGCATTTACCAAGTTCTTCCTTAAGTTTCAGTCATTCAGATAAAAACATATTTAATAAAAGTTACTAAGTCTTAGACACTGCAACTGGGAGCTAGACAAAAAAGGACAGCTGGGATTTTTAAAAATAAAGTTTCTGTACTAATTTTACTATTTTAAAAATACAATGTGTTTCTTACAAAAAAATTAGAAAACACAAACATTAAATGAAAAACACAGAAAACACAACAAATTGTGTAATTCAAGAACAATCACTGTTGGTCTTGACAAAAATCTTTCCAGATCACTTACTCTACATGAACATGAATACACTTCTTTTCTTCAACAAAAACAGGATGATACCATATATATTATTTTATTATCTCTTCCTATTTTTTTCCTATTAATTAATGTATCAGATTTGGCTTCCCTGGTGGCTCAGTAGTAAAGAATCCACCTGCCAAGCAGGAGACGCTGGTTCAATCCCTGGGTCAGGGAGATTCCCTGGAGGAGGAAATGGCAAACCCACTCCAGTATTCTTGCCTGGGAAATCCCACGGACAGAGAAGCCTGGAGGGATCCATCAAGTACAACCATTAGAATTTGACAGGCAAAGATGGAGATGAGATTATTTAGGCAGAAAGAGAATGAGAGGTCTAGAGATAAGAAAGCAGGTTTGTTTTAGTCCTTTACTTTACTATACTACTTACAAGTGTAAACACATACTGTCGAAAGCTTCAAGTCACTTTGACCTTTCCCCGCTCCAAAAAAAAAAAAAAAAAAAAGGGCCAAGTAAAACACTGGTGTTCACAAGAAAATGATATCTCTTGTACTCCTGTCAGGACTACCATTACTAACCCCAACAAACCCACAGCTACTTACAATTCCAGGAGATCCTGTGCTTGGGTACAGCTCTACAACCACAACCACGACTACCACCACCTCTTCTGGAATTCACAGTTTATGAAGTTCATTAACTCACTCAAACATTTATTTAGCAGTTATTATGTGTTAGGTACTATGTTACCTGCTTGCCCTACAAAGATGAATAAGGACCTCAATAGCAAGTTCTGCTTTCAAAAGCAAATGTCCTGCAGTAGGACCTGAACTAAAAAATGAGGACAAGTTCGTACCCAATACAATGGCTATTATTCCAAAACAAAAACCCAGAAAATAACTAGTGTTGGTGAGGATACAGAGATACTGGAACCCTTGTGCATCGCTAGCAAAAATGTAAAATGGAGCAGCTGCTATACAAAACAGTTCGGAGGGTCCTCAAAAAATTAAACAGAATTATCATGCTATCCTAAAATTTCACTTCTGAGAATAACCAAAAAAATATTTAAAGCAAAGACTGGAACAAATATTTATACATCTGTATTCACAGCAGCTATACTCATAATAGACAAAAAGTGGAAGGACTCAAGTGTCTGATGAATGAATGAT
The DNA here is from genome assembly GCF_019923935.1 of Bubalus bubalis. Lineage (NCBI taxonomy): Eukaryota > Metazoa > Chordata > Mammalia > Artiodactyla > Bovidae > Bubalus > Bubalus bubalis. The sequence continues at coordinate 45,676,633 of NC_059157.1, forward strand.
TAAACGTTGGGCATAAATATACAATGAAATATTATTCAGTCTTAAAAAGGAAGGAAATTCTGACACTTGTTACAACATGGATGAATCTTGAAGACACTGTGCAAAGTTAAATAAGCCAATCACAAAAGGACAAATATTTTATGATTTCACTTAAATGAGGTACTGGAGTAGTCAAATTCAGAGAGAAAGAAAAAAAGTAGAATGCTGCTGCTGCTGCTGCTACTGCTAAGTCCCTTCAGTCGTGTCCGACTCTGTGCGACCCCATAGACGGCAGCCCACCAGGCTTCCCCGTCCCTGGGATTCTCCAGGCAAGAACACTGGAGTGGGTTGCCATTTCCTTCTCCAGTGCATGAAAGTGAAAAGTGAAAGTGAAGTTGCTCAGTCGTGTCCGACTCTAGTGACCCCATGGAGTGCAGCCTACCAGGCTCCTCTGTCCATGGGATTTTCCAGGCAAAAGTACTGGAGTGGGGTGCCATTGCCTTCTCCGAAAAAAGTAGAATGGTGGTTGCCAAAGGTTGAGGGGAGGGGAGAACAGGGAATTATTGTTTAATAGGTATAGTGTTTCAGTTTCAGAAGCTGAAAAAGTAAAGGATAGTGGTAATGACATACCAAGGTGACTGTACTTAATGGCACTGAACTGCACGCTTAAAAATGACTGGAATGGGGGAATTCCTTGGTGGTCTCATGGTTAGGACTCTGAACTTTCACTGCTGGGGACTGAGTTAAATCCCTGGTTGAGGAATTAAGATTCCACAAACTGTATGGCATGCCAAAAAACAAACAAGAAAAGATTCAAATGGTAAATTTTATGTTATATATATTTTGCGTACATGCATGCTAAGTCACTTCAGTCATGTCCAACTCTTTGCAACACTATGGATTGTAGCCTGTCACACCCCTCTGTCCATTGAATTCTCCAGGCAAGAATACTGGATTGGGAAGCCATGCCCTCCTCCAGGGGATCTCCCCAACCCTAGGCTCGAACCCACATCTCCTGCATTGGCAGGCAGTTTCTTTACCACTAGTGCAACATGTATATTTTGCCACAATTAAAAAAAAAAATTCTGAGAAATATTATCTATAAATACTACTATGAAATAGCCAGGATATACTGTTAAGTAAAAAAACAAGGTAGAGAAAACAAACAGTATGCCACTATATCAAAAGAGCGTGAAAGAATATATAGCTATACACAGATATTATATAGACATTTTCTACAATTACTATAAATTTTAATGGAAGGATAAACAAAAAGCTTTAAAAAAACAACTACCCCCAAGGGAAGGAAAGAATAAGGTTAGGATTCAGCTGGTAAAGAATCCACCTGCAGACTCTGGTTCAATTCCTGGGTCAGGAAGATCCCTTGGAGAAAGGATAGGCTATCCACTCCAGTATTCATGGCCTTCCCTGGCGGCTCAGACAGTAACTAATTTGCCTGGAATTCGGGAGACCTGAGTTCGATCCCTGGGTTGGGAAGATCCCCTGAAGGAGGGCATGACTACCCACTCCAGTATTCTTGCCTGGAGAATCCCCATGGACACAGGAGCCTAACAGGCTACAGTCCATTGGGTCTCCAAGAGTCAGACATAAATGAGTGACTAAGAACAAGCACAGTCCAGGACTAGACTCCTCTTAATGTATCTTGTCATATATATCAAGTTTTTTAAACATGATTATAAAATAAATTTAAACAAAAAAAAATTTAAGTCATTCCTCAAAATCAAAATTAAAAACAAACCTAAACTGTGTATTGAGTTAAACCAAACAGAGGAATGTTTAACTCTAAAACACAGTAATCTGACTGTACATCCTTGGTGACATACATCCTAAGGATATAAGAAATACAAAGAAACTTTACAGTGCTTTCAGTAATGATATTGATATTATCCTGAAATTATGTAATGTCTGTATATCATAAGGTTTTGGTATGAGAAGAAACAAAAATTCTAAAATATTAAATAAAAACTCTCCAATATTATTTAATTACAAGTTATCAGTACAAACTCATGCTGAACTTTCTTTTTTAAAAAAGTATTTCCTAGCTCCATTTTTGAAGAGACCTATAATTGCCAAGAAAATGCACTGGTCATAACAAACACCCTCTTCCAACAACACAAGAGAAGACTCTATACATGGACATCACCAGACGGTCAACACCGAAATCAGATTGATTATATTCTTTGCAGCCAAAGATGGAGAAGCTCTATACAGTCAGCAAAAACAAGACCAGGAGCTGACTGTGGCTCAGACCATGAACTCCTTATTGCCAAATTCAGACTTAAATTGAAGAAAATAGGGAAAACCACTAGACCATCAGGTATGACCCCTTATGATTGGAAGTGGAAGAGAGAAATAGATTTAAGGGCCTAGATCTGATAGATAGAGTGCCTGATGAACTATGGAATGAGGTTCGTGACACTGTACAGGAGACAGGGATCAAGACCATCCCCATGGAAAAGAAATGCAAAAAAGCAAAATGGCTGTCTGGGGAGGCCTTACAAATAGTTGTGAAAAGAAGAGAAGCGAAAAGCAAAGGAGAAAAGGAAAAATATAAACATCTGAATGCAGAGTTCCAAAGAATAACAAGAAGAGATAAGAAAACCTTCTTCAGCGATCAATGCAAAGAAATAGAGGAAAACAACAGAATGGGAAGGACTCGGGATCTCTTCAAGAAAATCAGAGATACCAAAGGAACATTTCATGCAAAGATGGGCTCGATAAAGGAGAGAAATGGTATGGACCTAACAGAAGCAAAAGATATTAAGAAGAGATGGCAAGAATACACAGAAGACCTGTACAAAAAAGATCTTCATGACCCAGATAATCACGATGGTGTGATCACTGACCTACAGACAGACATCCTGGAATGTGAAATCAAGTGGGCCTTAGAAAGCATCACTATGAACAAAGCTAGTGGAGGTGATGGAATTACAGTTGAGCTATTCCAAATCCTGAAAGATGATGCTGTGAAAGTGCTACACTCAATATGCCAGCAAATTTGGAAAACTCAGCAGTGGCCACAGGACTGGAAAAGGTCAGTTTTCATTCCAATCCCAAAGAAAGGCAATGCCAAAGAATGCTCAAACTATCGCACAAATGCACTCATCTCACACGCTAGTAAAGTAATGCTCAAAATTCTCCAAGCCAGGCTTCAGCAATATGTGAACGGTGAACTTCCTGATGTTCAAGATGGTTTTAGAAAAGGCAGAGGAACCAGAGATCAAATTGCCAACATCTGCTGGATCATGGAAAAAGCAAGAGAGTTCCAGAAAAGCATCTATTTCTGCTTTATTGAGTATGCCAAAGCCTTTGACTGTGTGGATCACAATAAACTGAGGAAAATTCTGGAAGAGATGGGAATACCAGACCACCTGATCTGCCTCTTGAGAAATCTGTATGCAAGTCAGGAAGCAACAGAACTGGACATGGAACAACAGACTGGTTCCAAATAGGAAAAGGAGTTCGTCAAGGCTGTATATTGTCACCCTGCTTATTTAACTTATATGCAGAGTACATCATGAGAAACGCTGGACTGGAAGAAACACAAGCTGGAATCAAGATTGCCAGGAGAAATATCAATAACCTCAGATATGCAGATACACCACCCTTATGGCAGAAAGTGAAGAGGAACTAAAAAGCCTCGTGATGAAAGTGAAAGTGGAGAGTGAAAAAGTTGGCTTAAAGCTCAACATTCAGAAAACGAAGATCATGGCATTTAGTCCCATCACTTCAGGGTAAATAGATGGGGAAACAGTGGAAACAGTGTCAGACTTTATTTTTCTGGGCTCCAAAATCACTACAGATGGTGACCACAGCCATGAAATTAAAAGACGCTTACTCCTTGGAAGGAAAGTTATGACCAACCTAAAGATAGCATATTCAAAAGCAGAGACATTACTTTGCCAACAAAGGTCCGTCTAGTCAAGGCTATGGTTTTTCCTGTAGTCATGTATGGATGTGAGAGTTGGACTGGGAAGAAGGCTGAGCGCCGAAGAATTGATGCTTTTGAACTGTGGTGTTGGAGAAGACTCTTGAGAGTCCCTTGGACTGCAAGGAGATCCAACCAGTCCATTCTGAAGGAGATCAGCCCTGGGATTTCTTTGGAAGGAATGATGCTAAAGCTGCAACTTCAGTACTTTGGCCACCTCATGCGAAGAGTTGACTCATTGGAAAAGACTCTGATGCTGGGAGGGATTGGGGGCAAGAGGAGAAGGGGACGCCAGAGGATGAGATGGCTGGATGGCATCACTGACTCGATGGATGTGAGTCTGAGTGAACTCCAGGAGTTGGTGATGGACAGAGTCCTGGCGTGCTGCAATTCATGGGGTCGCAAAGAGTTGGACACGACTGAGCAACTGATCTAATCTGATCTGATCTGATAAATTAGTAACCTAGTATCAATAAGCATAGCACCCAGATAGCAGTCTGTAAAAATCCGTGAAAATTCTTTCCAACTAAAAGGAACCAGCGCTCCCAAAAGAAAGTGATAATTCAAGTTCTGAGGCAGAATTTTACGAAATGAGGTTGGATCATACCAGAAAGCAAGGAAGCTATCAGAAACCACTAGAGTAGTATCAAAAACACTTAGGAGCTATCTTGAAGAGGTGCTCACCACCAAAAACAGAACAGACTGAGCCACAACAAAATAGTAACTGCAATGGACTGAAACACATAAAGTATGGTAGAAATCCATGAGTTCATGATGATACTTGAAAGGAGAACAATGGTATTTGAAAGGAGAAAGATCTCATTAGTCACTTTTGAAAGATTCTTGTGAATCAATTTATTATCCTAAAAACTAACAAAGGAGAACAGTTGCATATTTATGGTCTTTTTTATATAAAATGAACATAAGAGTAACTCAACAGTCCAATAATCAAAAGGAGGAAGTTTCTGTTTATAAAGTATTCTAGCTGAGAAATGAAGAATTACAGAATATCACCATTTTCAGTTCAGTTCAGTTCAGTCGCTCAGTCGTGTCCAACTCTTTGCAACCCCATGAACCGCAGCACGCCAGGACTCCCTGTCTGTCACCAACTCCCAGAGTTCACTCAGACTCACGTCCATCGAATCAGTGATGCCACCCAGCCATCTCATCCTCTGTCGTTCCCTTCTCCTCCTGCCCTCAATCCCTCCCAGCATCAGAGTCTTCTCCATTGAGTCAACTCTTTGCATGAGGTGGCCAAAGTACTGAAGTTGCAGCTTGAGCATCATTCCTTCCAAAGAAATCCCAGGGCTGATCTCCTTCAGAATGGACTGGTTGGATCTCCTTGCAGTCCAAGGGACTCTCAAGAGTCTTCTCCAACACCACAGTTCAAAGGCATCAATTCTTCGGCGCTCAGCCTTCTTCACAGTCCAACTCTCACATCCATACATGACCACAGGAAAAACCATAGCCTTGACTAGACGGACCTTTGTTGGCAAAGTAATGTCTCTGCTTTTGAATATGCTATCTAGGTTGGTCATAACTTTCCTTCCAAGGAGTAAGCGTCTTTTAATTTCATGGCTGCAGTCACCATCTGTAGTGATTTTGGAGCCCAGAAAAATAAAGTCTGACACTGTTTCCACTGTTTCCCCATCTTTTCCCCCTGTTTCCCCTGCCTGTTTCCCCTGCCCTCAATCTTCCCCAGCATCAGGGTCTTTTCCAATGAGTCAGCTCTTCACATTAGATGGCCAAAGTATTGGAGTTTCAACTTCAACATCAGTCCATCCAAAGAACACCCAGGACTGATCTCCATTAGGATGGATTGGTTGGATCTCCAAGAGAGTCCAAGGGACTCTCAAGAACCTTCTCCAACACCACAGTTCAAAGGCATCAATTCTTCACCGCTCAGCCTTCTTTACAGCCCAACTCTCACATCTATACATGACCACTGCAAAAACCATAGCCTTGACTAGACAGACCTTTGTTGGCAAAGTAATGTTTCTGCTTTTGAGTATGCTGTCTAGGTTGGTCATAACTTTCCGTCCAAGGAGTAAGCATCTTTTAATTTCATGGCTGCAATCACAATCTGCAGTGATTCTGGAACCCAAAAAAGTAAAGTCTGACACTGTTTCCACTGTGTCCCCATAAATCTGCCATGAAGTGATGGGACCAGATGCCATGATCTTTGTTTTCTACATGTTGAGCTTTAAGCCAACATTTTCACTCTCCTCTTTACTTTCATCAAGAGGCTCTTTAGTTCTTCTTCACTTTCTGCCATAAGGGTGGTGTCATCTGCATATCTGAGGTTATTGATATTTCTCCCAGCAATCTTGATTCTAGCTTGTGCTTCCTCCAGCCCAGCGTTTCTCATGATGCACTCTGCATAGAAGTTAAATAAGCAGGGTGACAATATACAGCCTTGATGTACTCCTTTTCCTATTTGGAACCAGTCTGTTGTTCCATGTCCAGTTCTTCCTGACCTGCATACAGGTTTCTCAAGAGTCAGGTCAGGTGCTCTGGTATTCCCATCCCTTTCAGAATTTTTCACAGTTTATTGTGATCCACACAGTCAAAGGCTTTGGCATAGTCAATAAAGCAGAAATAGATGTTTTTCTGGAACTCTCTTGCCTTTTCCATGATTGAGTGGATGTTGGCAATTTGATCTCTGGTTCTTCTGCCTTGTCTAAAACCAGCTTAAACATCTGGAAGTTCTCGGTCCACGTATTACAGAAGCCTGGCTTGGAGAATTTTAAGCATTACTCTGTTGCCAACAATTTAACATCTATTTCTGCTTTATTGACTATGCCAAAGCCTTTGACTGTGTCGACCACAATAAACTGTGGAAAATTCTGAAAGAGATGGGAATACCAGACCACCTGACCTGCCTCTTGAGAAACCTATATGCAAGTCAGAAAGCAACAGTTAGAACTGGACATGGAACAACAGACTGGTTCCAAATAGGAAAAGGAGTATGTCAAGGCTGTATATTGTCACCCTGCTTATTTAACTTATATGCAGAGTACATCATGAGAAACTCTGGGCTGGGGGAAGCACAAGCTGCAATCAAGATTGCCGGGAGAAATATCAATAACCTCAGATATGTAGATGACACCACCCTTATGGCAGAAAAGTGAAGAATTAAAGAGCCTCTTGATGAATGTGAAAGAGGAGAGTGAAAATGTTGGCTTAAAGCTCAACATGTAGAAAACTAAGATCATGGCATCTGGTCCCATCACTTCATAGCAGATAGATGGGGGCACAGTGGAAATAGTGGCTGACTTTATTTTTCAGGGCTCCAAAATCACTGCAGATGGTGATTGCAGCCATGAAATTAAAAGACGCTTACTCCTTGGAAGGAAAGTTATGACCAACCTAGACAGCATATTCAAAAGCAGAGATATTACTTTGTTAACAAAGGTCCGTCTAGTCAAGGCTATGGTTTTTCCAGTGGTCCTGTATGGATGTGAGAGTTGGACTGTGAAGAAGACTGAGCGCCGAAGAATTGATGCCTTTGAACTGTGGTGTTGGAGAAGACTCTTGAGAGTCCCTTGGACTGCAAGATCATCCAACCAGTCCATCCTAAAGATCAGTCCTGGGTGTTCAATGGAGGGACTGATGCTAAAGCTGAAACTCCAATACTTTGGCCACCTCACATGAAGAGTTGACTCACTGGAAAAGACTCTGATGCTGGGAGGGATTGGGGGCAGGAGGAGAAGGCGACAACAGAGGATGAAATGGCTGGATGGCATTGACTTGATGGACATGGATTTGGATAGACTCCAGGAGCTGGTGATGGACAGGGAGTCCTGACGTGCTGTGATTCACGGGGTCACAAAGACTCGGACACGACTGAGGGACTGAACTGAACTGAACTGAACTGGAGTGTGAGATGAGTGCAATTGTGCAGTAGTTTGAGCGTTCTTTGCCATTGCCTTTCTTTGGGATTGGAATGAAAACTGACCTTTTCGGATCCTGTGGCCACTGCTGAGTGTTCCATATTTGCTAGCATATTGAGTGCCACACTTTCAGCATCATCTTTTAGGATTTTAAATAGCTCAACTGGAATTCTATCACCTCTACTAGCTTTGTTCATAGTGATGCTTCCTAAGGCCCACTTGACTTCACATTCCAGGATGCCTGGCTCTGGTGAGTGATCACACCATCATGATTATCTGGGTTGTGAAGATCTTTTTAGTACTGTTCTTCTGTGTATTCCTGCCACCTCTTCTTAATATCCTCTGCTTCTGTTAGGTCCCTACCATTTCTGTCCTTTATTGAGCCCATCTTTGCATGAAATGTTCCCTTGGTATCTCTAATTTTCTTGAAGAGATCTCTAGTCTTTCCCATGCTATTTTTTTCCTCTATTTCTTTGCACTGATCGCTGAGGAAGGCTTTCTTATTTCTCCTTGCTATTGTTTGGAACTCCGCTCAAATGGGTATATCTTTCCTTTTCTCCTTTGCTTTTCGCTTCCTGTCTTTTCACAGCTATTTGTAAGCCCTCCTCAGACAGCCACTTTGCTTTTTTGCATTTCTTTTTCTTGGGGATGGTCTTGATTCCTGTCTCCTGTACAACGTCAATTGTACATTGGAGACAATTGTACTGTATCGTATACTTGGCAATTTAGACAGTTCAAAATGGTGTGCAAAACTCAGGAATGAGCAATCTTGTTTCTATCAAAAGCCACAAGAGTCGGGGAAAAGACAGACATCAAGTTAAGAAGTTAAGAAAAATTTAATGCGTGTGTTTGTGTATAAACACACATTTTGTAAAGTAAGAGAAATAAACATACTAACATACTAACAAGGATCTTTTCTCCAATTTAATAAATGGATATTCACCCCATTTATTTGAACATGTTCCAATTTCAATCAAAGTCTTGAGGAGGAATTCTCTATACACAATGAAAGAACACCCAACTTGTTGATTGTGAACAATAATAAGCAAATTTGAAATAACCCAAATTCTGCAATTTCTCTCCTGGCATCCTTAGCTCAATATCATATATTATTTCATTCGAAGCACTCATTTTGATTTTACCAAACATCAGTCCAGGAATGAACCCGAGGCAGGCTTGAACCCTGGGTCTGCTGAAAGATATGTTACCTAGGAAATGTCTTTCAACTCATCCAGTCCCACAAAGAACACTCAAGAATGTGCTGGGGTTACCTGCTCCAATTATTTGCTCCCACTAAAAGCTGGCAAGCTGATCCAAAGTTCCTGGATCAGAGACAGGAGGGTGTCATCAGCAGACATGTCCTCATAAGGATCTAAGAATCCTTACTTCTATTTGCAAGTGTGCTGTGTTGATTGCTGAATTTCCATATCCTTTGCTATTACAGAAACTTTACACTCTCAGAGTGTCAGGAGACTGTCAGTGGCATCACTGGCCTGATATGACGACCAAGCCAACTATCCCCGACATCACTTCATATCACCAGAGCTTTCTCTTACTCATCTAGGTTCTCTCCCTAGAATGAGTGAAATTCAAAAAGATACAGTCTCACTGCCAACAAAATGTCTAGCCTATATGGGCATGTTTGAAGAGAGAACAGAGACAGCTCACCGTGCCACCATTATGAAAGCCCCAGGAACCCACAATGAGAGATGCAAATTCATATGAAACAAATACATCGTCTTTCTAGTACTTTCTCTCTAGGGTCACTTAGAAATGAAATTTAGAATAGAATTAACACTTGCGGATCATCTATTCTGCATCATGCATTGTGCTAGCTACTTAAATCTCTCATTTAATCCTAATAGCCATTCAAAGTATTTTTGTTATTAGTGCCTTTTCACAAATGATTTTCACAAAGATGTTGAAGTGAAGTGAAGTGACTCAGTTGTGTCCAACTCTTTGCAACCCCATGGACTGTAGCCTACCGGGCTCCTCTGTCCATGGGATTTTCCAGGCAAGAGGACTGGAGTGGGTTGCCATTTCCTTCTCCAGATCACAGAGATGTTAGGTGACTTAATTTCAAAGTCTGAAAGCTACTACGTGAAAGAGGCAAAAGTTAAACCCAAATCAGTATATAAATCTTTATGACTTATTTCTTACAACTCTATTTGCTTTCCAAAGGAGTTATACTGACTTAAAATGATACCAGAACCAAAGATAGTCCTCCTTCATTTTTTTGGTGAGAGAACTGGGTAGTTTTAATACCCAACAGGGACTACCATGCCAGGAACCAAATTCCTATATTAAATCAATACCCGTTTTCATATACCCAATCTAACAGTCTATACAAATCTCTCCTTACCAGTTAGACTATGTGTAGTCAGTGGAAGAGCAGAAATATTTTATTCAACCTCTACAATATTTTCAAGTATTTGGACTATACGAGTTGCCCTCTATGTTTCAAAATCTATGAATACATGTGGCGGATTCATTTTGATATTTGGCAAATCTAATACAGTTATGTAAAGTTTACAAATAAAATAAAATTTAAAAAATAAATAAATAAAATAAAAATTAAAAAAAAAAAAAGAAAGAAAAAGGAAAAAAAAAAAATCTATGAATAATAATCTTTCTACAAAATTTCCCAGATTTATGTTAGTTTACTTGGAAGTACTAAACCTTTGAATTTTACTATAAACAAGTAGTTTATAGTAAAACAAGTAGTATTCAATTTGCTGAAAGTACTGTAACAAAGAATTAAGGACTAAAATTTTTAAAAAAAACTTTAAATTCTATGTACTATGTAGCTACATTAATATTAGAATATGAGAAAATGGTAAAAGCTATCATTTTAAGAGAACTTACTCCAAAAGTACTGTGCGAAGTACTTTATAAACACTTCATTTTGTATCTTCCAAAGTGTTAACTCTATTTTACAAGCAAAGTGACAATGGTAAGAAAGCTCAAGTAACTTGCCCAAAGTAATACAGATAGAAAGTGGTAGCTGCTGCTGAAGTTTATACAACTCCAAAGCTTTCACCTCTTATTGTCACAGTTTACTGCCCCCTAATTCCTATCTGGTAAACATATCTTTGTCCACAATTCTAAAACCATTATTGAAACACATACAAAATTATTTAAACCTATTATTAACTATATCCATTAATTTGTCATAGCTTCTAAAGTAAAATAATTAAAAAGTGCCTGAAGAATTATCGTTAGAAAAATTCAAGTAAGGTAACAGATTTTCAAGAAGTCCTGAGAGGTCAAGAACAGATAATTCACACAACAAAACCTCTATCACTGCTTGGGAGTTACTTGATGTAAAGATAGTAAGACCAGGATACTATCTTAAGTATTTAAGACAATGTAAATACTGTAAACCCACCAGCCAGTTCTTTGGCTTAACCAAAGAACCCATTTTCAAAATCATGTTACCTTCAACATTTACTAAGTGAATTATGAATATTATTATTATAGTTTGCTCTTTAAAGTCTTATATCAAATAACAGAAAGGATGTAACCATAACTTGGACAATTTAAACTTCTGAAAGGCTATTACTTCCCCAGTTCCAATGTTTCAAAGTTCTTCATAAAAGAATAATATCTGAAAACTAAGATGAGTAACATTTCCCAAACATGAAATCTTCCATCTATCAGAGTCTAAACCTAAATATGTAACTTTTTAATGTACAAGATGCAGTTAAAAATAACATATTAGTTGTTCATGTTGTTTATCAAACACATTCATTAGACTGATTAAAAGGGCAATACAAGAATAATTTTCTACGACATGCCAAATAATAGATGAAGTCTTACCTCCATTGCTAAAACTGCCATCTGTTGGTCATAGTGATTCAGAAGATTGGGCATGAAGGCAGTGTTATAAGGCAAATCCTGGCACATCCTCAAGGTAATAGGCTCAAAGAAAACAAACTGTGCCCACCTATATGCCCCACAAACATAGTCAAGGGCCACAGATAGAAGACGATCCAACTCATAGCCACGCTTTCTTGATTGAATGGGATTCAGATGATCAGGCCTATTCAATATGTATTTTAGATCTTTGTACACCTGCAGGTCTCAGCTTGAAAGTACTTCTTCTATCTTACTGTTAAGTTCTTCAAACAGAATTACTCTTTGCACCATCAGAGGTTTGTTAGCTTGGTCTCACAAAAGGCATTTGTTTTTGGTTTCATAATATGGGAAAATGACATCATCTTGCCTCTTCTTTTCATTTTATTACATCGGGCACCATTTGGCTAATGTGTCAAGTTGATCAACCACATTCCCAAACAACAGATTCCATGTTAGGAGAAGAGCTATTTCTTCCTTTAACTGAAATATCTGAAAAATATTTTAAAAAAAAAATGGGAGAAATCAGCAATTTCGTCTTAAAATATTACAGGCTTGATACTAAAACTTTGATTAGCTTAGTAAAGTTGCAGGATACAAAATCAGTATACAAAAATCAGTTGCATTTCTACACACTAACAATTAGCTACTAGAAAGAGAAATTTTAAAATACTGACTTTGGGACTTTCTGGTGGTCAAGTGATTAAACCTGCACACATCCACTGCTGAGCTCCAGTGCACTCCCTGGTAGAGAACTAAAATTCCAAGTGCCGGGCGTGTGGCTAACAACAACGATCACAAACTTTGACGAGAGACACCATACTGCCTTACAGATAAAATATATGGGTATTTCATAAAAAAATACTATAGTTTTTCTACCTTATCATTCTCGCTATAGATATACCAAAGAATCCATAAGTAGCATTTAAAGGTACTATTTCCTCCCTCAGTTGTTTATATAACATATAGTTTAATTTCTCATCTATAATGGTAGTTTTTCATTTGTCACAAGACATAATTGATCCATTTTGAAAAACTTGCATGCTGTTGTCCTAAATTTTATTTAAATATCTGCCACACTTAATAACAAGTTATTTAAATTTTATTATATATGTTTCAATCATTACATGATTCAGCAGATGGTATCTGTGACAGGTGTAAAATATAAAGAAATCAAAAGATATGGATTCAAGCCTCTTCCCAACTATGTGAATCACTTAACTTCTCTGAGCTCAGAATTTTCCTTTCTAAAAATTGCACCTCCCTATCAAAAATGGTATATGAGTGAATTATAAAATAATGTACTCTATAAAAGGTAAAGCAACATCAAACTTTAGGTAGTTTTATTACTGAATTACAACAGACACAAAGACTTACTTCTATCAACCAATACTGAACTGGCAAACAGAAGATTCTAAAAGTAGTATCAGGACATTTTCCCAACAATGCTTCATCTTTTTAGATAGTACAAAAATTTAGCACACAGATAGAGAAAACGTTTGACCAACAAATGCTTCATTACACACAGTCAGGCTGCAGAGAAGAGTCAACCCTAGAAAGTTACAGCATGAAATATGAATGATTTCCAGTTAAGAGTTTCTACCAAGTTTCAGAGTTGGATTTGACACTGCCTTTCCTGGGAGCTTCCCTGGTGGCTCAGACGGTAAAGAATCCGCCTGCAATGCTAGAGACATGGGTTCGATCCCTGGGTTGGGAAGATTCCCTGGAGAAGGAAATGGCAACCCACTCCAGTATTCTTGCCTGGAGAATTCCATGGACAGAGGAGCCTGGCAGGCTACAGTCCATGGGGTCGCAGAGAGTTTGATGCAACTTTCACATTCACTTTTTTTCTAGGGACAAAAATATGCATCTCTTCTGGGGCTGGAAGGGTAAGTAGAGTGGAAGGCAGCATTGATAGGAAAAAAGCATATTCTAAAACTATCATATTTCCATTTGGTTTTGTAATGATGTTAAGTCTGCTTTTACTTTATTTTTGTTTCACAGATGTCAAATATTTCTGTTTGAAGTACACAACCTCAGCTGGGAAAATATGAGAAAGTCAGGTTCAGAAATTCTCAGAGACCCAGGTTAACAGGACAACTCAAATAGATACTAGGGCCCACGACAGCTTAGACCTTGAGATCCTGAACCAGCTTGGCTAAAGCAGAGAAAGAAACTGTCCTTTGCGCACTACCAATGACAGGGACCTCTGCATCCCAAGCTTTCATTACTGGGCAGAAAAAACTATTTGGAGAAAGTAAAGCCATGGCTGAATCTTCCCAATTTCTCCCCCAAGTATATGGTCTTGAGTAGAAGAAGGGAAAAGGAAAGTCTACAACCTTAGGAATTAAAAACACCAAAGTTACAAGCAACCTCTGCCCCAAACGTCTAATCTCTCTAATACTGAAATCTCTAAATCAGAAATATTTGTTAAAGCTTCTTGGCCTGCCATATTTTTTCATCCTTCAACCTGGGCCCAGAAATGTGATGTCTGGCTATGGAAAAGTGATATTAAACACAGTCATGTATAGTTAAGCTTAATTATCATGCAGCACAGTAACAATTACGTATATCATTATTAAATGCATCGAGCCCTAAAAGCTTTATTTGACTACAGTATTAAACACCCATATAAGTTCCATTTTTGTAGTTTGCTGCTTATGCAGCATGTTCATCTGCATGCAACCTAAAAAAAATTAAAGGGAACATTGCTCTCTACTGAATATGTATATAACAATGAGAATTTCAAAATTTTCATTAAGACTATTTTTCAAGCAGTATGGGTTCCAAATTTACGGTTCAAAGAAGATGACCACACAAAACTTGAGGAAAAAACAAAGTAATATTGAGTTTTTTAAACTAGATGAGAAACCCCCTTATACTTCTGTCTGTTTTACCTGTTTTTCTCTGTTATTCCTTTTGCCTCATTTACAAACAATGCTTCTCAAAGACTTACAAAAGTGTTTTCCTTTATGTACTTTAACATTCAAATTTCTATATATCAAAACATTTTTGTAAAATTATTGTTAGACTGGGGTAGGATAAAACCTTAATACATTAAGACTGTAGTTTATGATTATTAAGATAAATAAGAAAAAACAGTATAATGCCATGAGACAAGAAGAAAAAAGGAACAGTAAAAATATTAAGGAATTCATATTTCTTCCAAATCAGAGGTTCCCTAATTTTAATGTGCAGCAGATTCATAGAAACCCCATAGGTCTAAGAAATCCGAACCTCTGGAAAATGAATGATATACATGCATTCTAACGATTATCTCGGTACTGTTACAAGTGATCTATAAGTCATATTTTGAGAAATGCTATCCTAAAATAGAATAACTTAAAACAGTACAGGATATTTGCACATAATTATGTGCTTAGCAAAAGTAATATATAAAATGAATTTTTTAAAAAGCAGATAAAGAATACTACCTTAATAGAAAAATGGAAAAAGAACATAAATTTACAAAAGAAATACAAATGGCCAACAAACATATGAAAAGATATTCAACTTTACTAATAAAAACACACAAACATGATATTTAACATTTTTGCCAATCAGATGAGCAAAGAATAACAGAACACAGTATAGGAGAGGGTGCAGAAAAAAGAATATATTCAACATTCCAACACTTGGAAATACTTTTTTTTTTTTTTTTTGGCTGTCCCACACAGCTTGCAGAATCTTAGTTCCCCAAACAAGGACTGAACCCGGGCCGGGGGGCAGTGAAGTGTCTAACCACTAGACCGCCAGGAAATTCTCCATTTTCAAATACTGCTGGAGGAAAAGCAAACTAGTTGGTTTTTCAAAAAAATAGCTATGGATATCAAAAGCCCTTAAAATGTATACAATTTGATTCAGCAGACCTATTCTACAATGTATTCTAAGAAAGTAAACACAATTATACATGATGCATAACTGAAATGTTAGTACAAAAACCCAGAGACAATCTGAAAGTCTACCAATGAGGAATTGGTTAAACTAAGGTACAACCAACACATAACACACTCACTAAAAATGATGAGCAGGATCTGTATATACTGACTTGAAAAGACAGTAACAATACAATAAGTGCAAAATAAAATTTTAAATGGTTTACAAAACAGCATATAGTCTCCCACTTTTGTCAAAAATATACATACATGGAACAGAATAAAACTACCTGAATTGTCTAAAAATACAGTATTATAGGGACTTCCCTGGCAGTCCAGTGATTAGGACTCCACACTTCTATGTCAGGGAGCTCGAGTTTGATTGCTGGTGAGGGAATTAAGGTCCCACAAGCTGCACAGCGTGGTCAAAAAACAAAAACAAAACAAAAAAGTAGTAAAGTATTATAAATGCTGAAATGTTACTTTAAAATCTGTTGCATGTTATTTGTGTGTGGGAAAATTAAGTCTGCTAAATCTATAAATGTGTGCTGACAATACTACTACTTGAATCAATGATTTACTGGCTGTTGATTAAATAACAAGCCAAGGGACAAAAAAATAGCAAGAAAAGCAAAAAAAAATGATGATAAACTTAGAATGGGTCAAAAATTGATTTTCAATACTGAAAAAAAAAACAGATCACCTCTTAGCTGAACCAAATATTATGCACAGTTAAAAAAAAAACTTTTGATATATATTCTGAATTGCTTTTCAATAACATAATGAAATAAATGCTTCTAATCAGGATCACATGAGTATGGATAGCAACACTCCTTTTTCCTAAGAGAATCATCCTTGAAGAAGCTGCAAGTTTCAGACAGTGGGCACAAAAGATTGAGGAAACCAATACTGACAAAATACAGCAACTGATCACATAAAGGTTAAAAGATTTTTTTGCATTCTTTTTGATATTATATCTTTTACTATAGGAATCTGCAGAATCTCAGCTGAGTAAAGGGAATTGCTGGATTAACTGGAGGGAACAGTCTCAGGCGCCAAGGACCAGTAAAAAATGAGGGATCTGGCAAGTTTTTCATGCCCTAACCCTGAGAAAAGAGACATTCACTTCTTTACAGAGCAAGATATATGGAAAACTAATTTCCGATTAAGTGACCTGATGATTATTTCATCAGAAAACAAAAAGGACTAGATACATTTAACCCTACACTTTAATTTTTATCAATGTGTAACATCAGGAATCTGATATTCCCCAATTTACCAGTTCTCTTTTGATGATAAAAAGTTCAGTTCAGTCGCTCAGTTGCGTCCGACTCTTTGCAACCCCATAAACCACAGCACACCAGGCCTCCCTGTCCATCACCAACTCCCAGAGTTTACCCAAACTCATATCCATCGAGTCGGTGATGCCATCCAGCCATCTCATCCTCTGGCGTCCCCTTCTACTCCTGCCATCAATCCCTCCCAGCATCAGGGTCTTTTCCAATGAGTCAACTCTTCGCATGAGGTAGCCGAAGTATTGGAGTTTCAGCTTCAGCATCAGTCCTTCCACTGAACACCCAGGACTGATCTCCTTTAGGATGGACTGGTTGGATCTCCTTGCAGTCCAAGGGACTCTCAAGAACCTTCTCCAACACCACACTTCAAAAGCATCAATTCAAAAAAAAAAAAGCATCAATTCTTCGGCGCTCAGCCTTCTTCACAGTCCAACTCTCACATCCATACATGACCACTGGAAAAACCATAGCCTTGACTAGACGGACCTTTGTTGGCAAAGTAATATCTCTGCTTTTTAATATGCTGTCTAGGTTCGTCATAACTTTCTTTCCAAGGAGTAAGCATCTTTTAATTTTATGGCTGCAATCACCATCTGCAGTGATTTTGGAGCCCCCAAAAATAAAAGTCTGACACCGTTTCCACTGTTTCCCCATCTATTTCCCATGAAGTGATGGGACCAGATGCCATGATCTCAGTTTTATGCATGTTGAGCTTTAAGCCAACCTTTTCACTCTCCTCTTTCACTTTTATCAAGAGGCTTTTTAGTTCCTCTTCACTTTCTGCCATAAGGGTGGTGTCATCTGCATATCTGAGGTTACTGATATTTCTCCTGGCAATCTTGATTCCAGCTTGTGCTTCTTCCAGCCCAGCGATTCTCATGATGTACTCTGCATAGAAGTTAAATAAGCAGGGTGACAATATACAGCCTTGACATACTCCTTTTCCTATTTGGAACCAGTCTGTTGTTGCATGTCCAGTTCTGTTTAATTTTTATCAATGTGTAACATCAGGAATCTGATATTCCCCAATTTACCAGTCCTCTTTTGATGATAAAAAGTAAAAGCCCCTAAAATAAGTCGAGTATTTGTCCTGAAAAACAGCAATAAAGGGGATGCAATCTTGGAAGACTGTCTTCAGAGGCTGGCTACAAAGCCGGACCCAAAGAACTCAGGTGGGAAAAGCAGGAAATGGCAACTGTGAAGAGGAAAGAAAGCAGGCAGAATTCCAGAAGAGACGATGACAAAAGTGGGCCCTGGGGGCTTGTGAGCATGGCCCTGCAACAAAAGACGTTAGCAATTCTATTCCAATTCACTTTCTGTACAGAAAGAGATTTCTTTCATCCGTCTCAGCTTAAATTTACTTATCTGGACACACTATACATGTACGTAACATTTTGCATTTCCAATTCAGAAATTAAAGGTTGCCTCAAACACACTGGCTACAATGGGAACAGGAGGATATCCTTTTGTCTTCTTTCAGAGTTTTCCAAGACTGCGTTATAAGGATTAGCAATCACTACCTCTGAAGCTTCTTCTTTCAAGTAAATTATCATCTTGTTAGAGAGCAAAGTACACACTGAGAGCATATCACTGCTCAAAGTGCTAAATTCCTTTTCCTAAAACTCATGTGGGTTTTGGCCTTTTGTTTTCCATATCTTATTAAAAAAATAAATTCATTCTCAGGATACTGTTTTCTGGTTGCTAAAGTGTATATAGCTCCATATTTAATTCATCGGAGAAGGCAATGGCAACCCACTCCAGTACTCTTGCCTGGAAAATCCCATGGGCGGAGGAGCCTGGTAGGCTGCAGTCCATGGGGTTGCAGTTGGACATGACTGAGTGACTTCACTTTCACTTTTCACTTTCATGCATTGGGGAAGGAAATAGCAATCCACTCCCAGTCTTCTTGCCTGGAGAATCGCAGGGACAGGGAGCCTGGTGGGCTGCCATCTATGGGGTCGCACAGAGTCGGACACGACTAAAGTGACTTAGCAGTAGCATATTTAATTCATAGGGCCTAGATTCTTACTAATCTCAAGGTATCAGTTTGTTACTTCATTTAATTTTTAAAGTCCATCTAGTCATCTACTGATTACAAAAGATAATCTAATCTTCCAGTGTGCTGAGTGATAAGGCTTAAAAAAATACAGGAAAAGCAAAGTTCAAAATTAAAATGAATAGTAGGCATCAAAATGCAGTCCATCTTACAAATTATATATTACTTTTAATACTAGAGAAAGCAGAAGCAAAAGATCTTTTAAAACTAAAAACAAAACTGAAAAGTTAAAAGATGGCCAGAGACTGGACTTAAAAAAAAAAAAAAATCAGGTTTAAATTCCAGCCTGGTTTCCCTTTTCCATTAAAATCTGTTCAGAAAATGCTCTAATATCAAGCTCCTGATTTTTTTCCCCCTTTAGCATGGTTGCATGTTTTGACTATAAAATAGTTTAATGAGATAAACTTTGGGGACCAGGATTTTTTTTTAGGCCTACTAGCCTAGTTGTTCGGAGAAGGCAATGGCACCCCACTCCAGTACTCTTGCCTGGAAATCGCATGAATGGAGGAGCCTGGTAGGCTGCAGTCCATGGGGTTGCACAGAGTAGGACACGACTGAAGTGACTTAGCAGCAGCCTAGTTGTTTTTTCTTAAACTGCATTCACAGCGCATTCCTTGGATCCTCCAAAACTGTCGCTAGTTCCCAGAATAACAAATTGTAACTCAAAGATAGATTCATCATTTCTGATCCAACAGTCAGTTAAAACTAATTTCTAGTCAAAGAGGAGTTGTTATTCTTCAAACATTCATTCCTAACCTTCTGGAAATGCCACTATTAAAAAACCTTCACTTCCTTCCTCAAGACGCTGTGACCCTTCTTCTCCCAAATCTATACTGAACAATTCCTCTCATACATATTTCTAAGTCTTGCTTTTCATTTGCACTACTGCTCTTTTTGTGGGCAGCTGCAGCTTTAAACGTCTCTAATTCTAGAGATTTAGGGGTTAAAAGACACTTAAGGCCAACACTGCTCTTCCCTGTGAAAGAAGGTAAAGATGCAGTAAGAACTGTTTCCTATCACAGGTCTCCTGAAGAAAATAAAGTCAACAGTAGTCTAACATCAACAAACTAACATGCTCAGAATAAGTTATCAGTATGAAATCTCATAGTTTTACTAACATATACGAAATTTAATTTGGGGTGAGACATTTTTTTGCCTGTCAAGTGGGCAACAGAGGACTTACAGTGAGTTTAAAACCCCCTCTCTTTGCCCAATGATGACGCGCTCACAACACTGTGCTACACAAAAAAAGAATGTGCACTTTACTATTTAGCTTCCCCTCAAGCCTCCCTACTTCAAATATCTCAATCATGGCTGGGATCTCTCTAGAAAAATCCACCTAAATGTTCAAAGCACAAAATAAAGCTCAGAGGAATACAGTACCTAAGATGAAAAAAGGGATGAAAGAACCTATAGTCCTTTCCTCCTCTATTAATAGGGCACTGGTAGATTTAGGAGAGATGTAGAGGCAGGGAATATTAGTGGATGAGGAAAAAAAAAAAAAAAACAAAGGAGGAGGCTTTACTAATTGTTGAGGTCCCTTAATGGACTCCTGGTGATCCGGAGTCTATGATAAGAAAGTAAAGGAGAGAAAGAGGCTGATATTCCTTGGTTTACGCAGAAAGCCAATAAAGCCCCTGGCACGGGGCTCGCTCTGTTCACGGAGGTCTCTGGCACCCTCTCGATGGGGTGAAGGTGCACAGCACCTTCTCCAGAGGGTCTTAGAAGCCCGGGCAGAAAAGTGAATTCAGAGGGCCTCTGTGCTCCAAAGAAATAGCCTGATAGAGAGAGAAAAAGAAAGACATGGGGATCAGAGCTCTGATGGAGCAAAGGTGTTTTAATTAACATGGTGTGGGCATATATACTGTCTTACAAGGTAGTTATTCTCAGCAAAGATAAAAATTAAAATTCCAGACTTACAAAACACAGGCGATCCATATTAAAGAGAGAGAGAGTTGTAAACAATCACTTTCACCATATGGTTCACAAGAAGGAAGAGGGTACTTATCGCCATAGAGAAAAACTAATGAAATGCCTGGGTTCCTCATCCCCCGGAGAGGATTGCCTCTCCTCTCAATTCTTGAGTATTCAGGAATTAATAAGGAACACAGAATTCCTGACAGATCCAAAACAGCACACAGGAAGCCTCCTGTTAAATGCTTCCTGACAACCAATTACCTTATTTTCCTAACAGTTTCAAAGCATTTGGGGGGAGGGGGGTAGAGGAGGAATCTGTTATTTTACTAAATAAAAGGTAACACTGTAAGAAGAACTGCATCTCAATTATCTTTTATTTTCAGCTCTATCCTTGCAAGCCTGCCCACTTAAGCTTTTACATCACTTTCCTATCTTATTACCTCTATGTTGTGGTTTGGTACTTCAAACACTTTTTTTTTTTTCCTTCTTCTTATGGAGGAAAAAGATGGTATTGATTTGCTTAAAAGTACGGATGGGGAAAAAAAAGTACGGATGGAAAGCATTGTCTTGAGGAGTAAATGGTTCTTAATAACAGAACTACGGATTTATCTATCCCTTTGACTGTCAGCACACCACTAAAGGCTAAAAGAAGGCTCAAGAGGGAGGTAACATCCCCTTTGTCAAGTGTTTGTTTCCTTGCTCCTGCGGTATTGGCTTTACCAAGTAACCCAATTCCCATACATGAACATTACAGGTCTCTCCAAACTACTTCTATAAAATAAGATCTTGTTTGACCAGCCTTATAGAGCACTCATTTATTTCTACAGCTGCTGGATTGCTCTGCTGCTCTGTCTGCCTACATTCAGAAGGGAACCAAAATTCAAAATTTCATTTATTCTGGGCCAAAAACCAGACCTTTTGTCCTTCCTAGATATTTTGCAACTTCGAGTTGACTCCTCTGCCTAAATTAGTGGCATATGCTTTTGTTCTTTTAAGAAAGAAAGAAAAAACACCCCTTTTTCTCTTATTGAGGAAGGCACCTAATTCTGAAAAAGGCCTCTAAGAAGACGTTAAAATGTCTTGAAATGTTTAACAGCACCTTATTTCAGAGGCTATGGATGAACCTCCCCGCGGTACCCCAGGGCAAACACACGGAGCCTCTAAGCGGGCAGAGGGGTAAGCCTCGAGGAGGAATATGCAGACTTTGCAAAACTGACGGGAGGGAGGAGAGGGGACAACTTTCAGGACTAGAAACAGGAAGCAGTCCAGATGCTGCGACGCCGCCCGGGACCCGGGATGCCCTGACGCCCCCCGCGCCCCCCCACCCAACCCTCGGTGCATCGTCCTCCCGGCCAGCGGCCGCGTGCTCCACCCACAGCTCCCAGCGGCCCCGGAGCGCCACACGCCCCCGCGGCGCCGACCGAGCCCCAGGGCTGGGCCGGGGGCGGCGCGGAGGGAGCGCGCGCCACACTCGAACAGGTTGCTCAGCGCGGGCTCGGGACCGAGAAGGTTAATCCAGTCCCCGGGCATCGGTCCGCCTCAGCGCCCAGCCCCAAACTCGGGCTCCCCCGCCGGCCCGCCGCCCACCCCGAGAAAGCCCCGAGACACCCCTCCACAGCGCGGCGCCGAGAATAACGATCCCTGAGGAGTAGGTGCCGCGGCTGCTGGTGGCTCTTCGCCACCGGGTTAGACTGAGGAGCGGGCAGCCTCGGCGGCACCTTCTCAGTCCCCACTCCCGAGTCCTTTTCCCGCTGAGCCGGACGGGAAGGGGCCTGCACGACCCGGAGCTCACCTCACACCTCGGGGCCGGGCTCCCGGGGTGCTGCGGCGCCGGCCGGGGCGGCCGCAGGTCCCTCAGGTAAACGGAGCCAGCGAGGACCGCCGGCGTCCGCCTCGGACCGACGGCTAGCTTTCGCGATCGCCGGAGCGCCTTGCCCGGACGGGGAGGGGCGGGGAGCATGCGCACGCATCTACGGCGCAGACGCATGCGCACGCTCGGCCGAGCGCTCCTATTTTGAGCCCAGCTTCTGAATACCCGTCTGCAGGTTACGTTGTTCTTTACCTCGCGCCGAGGCTGATGATGCCTGGCCCTGTCCTGCTACGGCGGAGTCGTACCAAGCTCTGGAAGCTTTTCTTAAATGCCCTCGGTCCCCTTTGCAAAGCTCTCCCTCCCTTCCCTGCTGAGACAGTGCAGCGACTCTCATCACTCAAGCCTGGAACGCTATTATTGCGAGACCACCAAAACCTGTTTGAGAACCAGCGTGCCCCCTGGGGACCCAGGGATTGGAATTGGTTAAGAGGCGGGTGCTGAGAGTGGTACTGGGTGCAGATGGAGGTACTCAGCTTTCATATTGCAGAGCTCCAGGCTGAAGCAGCAGAGCAGATACCCTCTTTACCAACACCCACTTTAGTGAGCAGGTGGGGCTTGAGGTTATTGGTGGCATTCCCCATCTTCTGTTCTTTGGGAAATGTTTCTTCTCTCTTTTCCTTCATAAGTGATTTTATTTTTTTCTACATAAGCTATTTCAGAACTTAAAGATTCCTTAGAAATCATCTAAACCTAACCTCTCATTATTCAGACGCGGAAAAGAACGGTCCATAAAGATTAAAAAGACTTAGCCAAAACCAAGCAGCGTTTTAAGGGCTGAGTCTGGATTCACTCATTCCAAGCCAAAGCTGTTACCTTTGCCTCTATCATTTTACCTACCTTCCTTTCTCTTCCTTTCCCTCCCTTTTCAACCTAAACTTCACAAGCATCATTTTGTTCTGTGGTAGCACACAGGACTTAAATACTTTGATCTCGTAGCTAGTATGACTGTACTTAACGTTATTCAACTGTACATTTGGTTAAAATGGTCTATTTTAATATAATCTTCTGTCTGAATCTTTGCCACCCCATGTTAGGAGACTGACCAAAAACAGCTATATAATCTGTGGTTTGTCCAAACCCTTGGGACACATCTCTGTGGCATCTTTAATTATAGGCAACTATTTTATACAAAGAAAAGTGGAAGTGTTAGTCCCTCAGTCGTGTCCGACTCTGCGATCCAATGGACTGTAGCCCACCAGGCTCCTCTGTCCATGGACTTCTCCAGGCAAGAATACTGGAGTGGATTGCCATTCCCTTCTCCAGAGGATCTTCCTGACCCAGGGATGGAACCCAGGTCTCCTGCACTGCAGCCAGATTCTTTACTGTTTGAGCCACCAGTGAAACAATCTTTTTTAAAGGTGCTCCCTAAATGATAATAAATACTGAGCTTAGACAGTCATAAATATAGTTTAATGTCAGAAGATGAGCTATGGGAATTGCATCATAAAAGGGATCTGAAATGAAATTTTCAATTTCATTAATAAATACTAATGCAGTAATACTTTTTTTTTTTTTAAAGTAACGTTGATCCTTAGGCTGATTCTTATCAAGTCATTGTGTCTTGTGGAGCCAACACTGCCTCTACTGAGGGTGAGTGAAGCAGCTAAGAGCATTTATGAAAATCAGTGTGGACCTGCTTCGGGTACTTCTAGATCCCTTGTACCTTCAGATCCTCTAGAGATGTGCTGCTCTCACATTTTTATGCAATTTACACATGGTCTTGTGAAAACTGTCAGGCATAGAACATATATCATGGCTCCTAGTGGGAGGTGGGAATGATGTAGAAATTATCGTTGAATGTATCAACATGATCACATCTCAGAAATAGACCACTGAGTGAAAGAAGCGAACTACAAAGTATGTAAATTATGATAGCTCTTTAAAACAGTCACACTGTTTACAAGGCCAAACATGTATATATAATAAGCATAAAAAGTGGACAAGTAGGCAGCACACTAAATTTTATGACAGTGGATGCCTCTAGGCAGGCAGGGTGGGAAATGAGATCTGGGCAGCATGTAAAAGAGGCTTCAACTCTTAATCACACACATGAAGCAAAATGTTAACATTTTTAAAAATCTCTGCAGGGAGAAAAGGGTGTTTCTTAGGCAAGTCTGTAAACTTTTCTTTATGGTTGAAATGTTTCCTTTAAAAATAATGTTGAGGGGCTTCCCTGGTGGTCCAGTAACTAAGATTCCACCCTCCCAATGCAGAGGACCTAGGTTTAATCCCTGGTCTGGGAACTAGTGAAAGACAGGGAAGCCTGGAGTGCTGCAGTTGATGGGGTTTCAGAGTCACACACGACTTAGCGACTGAAGAACAACTGGGAACTAGATTCCACAAACTGCAACTAAAGATCCAAGATCTTGTGTGCTGCAACTAAGATCCAGTGCAGCCAAATAAATATTTTAAAAAGGAATTTTAAAAAAAAATTTTAAATGAAAGTAATGTTAAATTTTCAAGGACATTGAGCCAATGTGCTCACCGTGAACACAATGTGAATGGTGGTGTTCACTGGGGGATCAGCAGTCACACTGATGAAGGGCTGAACAAGGAGAGGTCCAGAGGATGCTAGTTGAGAGGATCAATGAAAGGGACCTTATTTTCAGGGATAAAAATATTCAGATCTAACAGGGATAAAGTGTCGGGCTCTCTTTAATCCCATCTTTCTTTCATTCAATGTTATAACCACCAATAGAAAGTCTTTAGGGCTTCCCTGGTAGCTCAGGAACTTCACCGAGACCCAACACTCTCCCAGGGAGTTGTTAAAACTGGTCTCTTTCTGGATGAACCCATTTTGAAACCATCCATGTTAACAGGTAATACATGGTAATTTAGTATTGCATCTACTTACCTCCCCCAGGCCTCCACCCCTGCAAAAGTCTTTGTTTATTCATTTTACGTACAACCTGATCATAAAACATACAACCATACTTAAAACCACTGGGATGGAATTCAGACAACATAAGTTTCAATTTGGCCACTTACTGATCCTTTGTCAACTCTAAAGAAAGCAGCAACCTCTATGAGCTTACTTTTCATTTTCTTTTTAAACGGGAGATATACGAATGCTGCCTATTTCAAAACAATGAAACAATATAAACATAGGGTTTACATTTATTTACCTTGGAAGAGAGTACATTTTTATGTATTTTAGAGAACGTGAGATAATGAGAAAAGTCTTCTTTTTTGAATTTGGTTAGCTGCTGCCCATAAGAACTGTTTTACACTTCCCAGATGTCCCTTCTGAAATGTTGTTTTTCTCCAGCATTAGTTTATAGTTCTATACCAGTAGTTATTTCTACATTGTACTTTCAAATCCTCCTCATTAGATTTCTTTTTTTTTATTCTTGCATTCTCACTCTGCCTCTCATTACATGGTAGATGCTTCATAAATTTCATTAATGAAATTAGACCAGATTGAAAAATTCCCCAAATTTGGAGTTATCCTTATTCAGGCATGCCATCTGCTGGTTCCCTGGTGTATCTGTTAGTCGGCCTGAATTCCTTAACCCAATAAATTACAATTCATGTGGAAGCATTGCTGAGTTTGTGTGTTGGGCAATTTTCCCACGTTCTTTCACTTCCTGTGTGCAGGTGCTATTCTTTCACTGAACCTCTCCAGAATTGTTTTTCCTGCAACCTTCTTTTACCTGTTGGCCACTCTAAAAACCCGGAGAAACGGAGTTTACGTTTCAGAACCCCGGAGTGACCAGAACGGTATAACTGGGCATGCTCAGTAGGTTGGCCTGATTTGGAACATACTTACAGCTTGAATGGGGGCATTTAATGCTGTTTGTTTCAGGATTGGCTGCGTATTCGTCCTGGCACTCTATTGAGAGATGGCAGCCTTTCCCACCCTCTGGGCCCTCCCACTTTTCCATTTTGTCCCCGTGCCCAAATTTGGAGCCAGCCCTCCAGGATCTCCCAGCCAATCAAGAGACCACACATTGTTGCCTAAGAGACCCCGGATGCCAGCGAAAAGATTTATAGGTAGTGATTGGCCTACTGGAAGGGGTGGGGGCTAGACAGAGTCACAGAAACAGGAGCTATGGCAACACCAGCGCTAGACGCTTGAGGAGAAAGAAAGACTTGAAGAGAAAGCCCTAAAGAGGTGAGAGCAGTGATCGCTGCATGAAAAAGATGGAGACTCTTTTGAGAGCTCTTCTCTCAGGTCCTCCTGGGCTTCTCACGAGGCTTGGCAGTGACCCCGGGAATTACATTTTGCTCTGTATTAGCAGTTAAATGACCAGGTGCATCATATATATGAAATTAACAACCAACAAATAATTACTTCTGTGCTTATCAAAGCACTAGGTCTTTGCATTGTCTTATAGTTTCTCTTTGTTTCCACCTAGTTGAATATAAGATGAATTCATATTTAAATCTAAGGCAACGGCACCCCACTCCAGTACTCTTGCCTGGAAAATCCCATGGATGGAGGAGCCTGGAAGGCTGCAGTCCATGGGGTCGCTGAGGGTCGGACACGACTGAGCAACTTCCCTTTCACTTTTCACTTTCATGCATTGGAGAAGGAAATGGCAACCCACTCCAGTGTTCTTGCCTGGAGAATCCCAGGGATGGGGGAGCCTGGTGGGTGAAATGACTTAGCAGTACCCTAGTTCCTGATCATTTCCTGGTAATCTCTATTTCCTTCTCTGATGATACTGCAGCGTACAATGGGTGAGCTGTGTGTTAGTGGAGAAACTCAACCGTGTTCTGCTCTGTAAACGCCAAATAAAAACCCGATTATCCTGAGTCTAACCCCAATGTTCGGTTCCTAATGTTGAGTTGTACCTTCTTTGCCACTAGCTTTAATCCTTAAACCACCTCACCTCCACTATTGTGTTCATTCATTCCGCTGATTGAGACAAGGTTTTATTGAGCACCTACTGTGTACTACTGAGTTTAGGATTCAGGTGAGCACATTCAGAAAACCACATTAGCAGAGAAGCACCAGTTTTGTACCACATTCTCTGATCTGAAGTTCAGTGTGTCTGTACAGATAGTGCATGAAGGGAGAGGAAGGAGGATGAACCAAAAAGGTAAATTCATGGTGCACCTAGATCAGCATGCTAAGGATTCTGTAGCCATTACTGAGTCTCTGAAGGTTTTTGAGCTGACAAATGACAAACAGACCTTTAAAAAAATACTTCCCTGAATAGAGTAGTGGTTAGCCAAAGTTGGGGAGGAGGGAAGTGTGGAGATATTGATCAAAGGGTACAAACCTTCAGTTATAAAAGGAATAAGTTCTAGAGACCTTATGTACAGCATGGTGACTATGTGGTGATGGTGGTGGTAGTTTAGTCGCTAAGTTGTGTCCCACTCTTGCAACCCCATGGACTGTAGCCCACCAGGTTCCTCTGTCCATGGGATTCTCCAGGCAAGAACACTGGAGTGGGTTGCCATTAACTTCTTCAGGGGATCTTCCTGCCCAGGGATCATGGTGACTATAGTTAATAATAATATATTATATACTTGAAATTTGCTAGAAGAGTAGATCTCAAGGGTAATCACACACACAGAAGCACACACATGCACACACACGCACACATGCACACACACACAGTAACTATGGGAGGTGATGGATATGTTACATAGTTTGATTGTGGTAAGCATCCCACAATGTGTACATATACTAAAACATCACCTTAAATATATACATTTTTTTTGTTAAAAAAACCCTCTTGTAGTAGACTGTAATCTCCATTATAGGCAAGACTTGTCTTTATACCTGTAATACAGACCTAATAAGTCTTTAGTGAAGTTGTGCAATGGTGACAGTGTGAAGAATGGCTTTGAAGATGGGATTGGAGGTGTGTTACCACTGGAACTTGACCAGAGGACCTAGCCTTGCCTTTAAGCATGACACTAGAAGCACACACTGGGGGTAAGGGCCAGAAGCCCTTTTTCTTCCCCTTCATCCAAAGAAAAATTAAAGGGGAACATGCAAGGACAGCCATTAAGGGGGAAAGAGGTCATGAAAAAACAACAGCCAGGTTTGTATGTAGAAGGAGGGAAGGCAACTTGCTTTGTCTTGTAATTTTTTGGTATGTTGTATGAAAGCATCTGAGTGGTCTATACTGTGAACCAGCGTGGGCAAGCAGATATGCACACTACCCATCTTCTAGAATGGATGGAGGAAAAAACTGTAAAAGGATAATGACAAAAACCAGGGCAGGATACCTCCATTTGCCTGCTTCAGGAAGACTATTACCAAGAGGGCTCTTTTGCTCAGCCAGGCCCATCTCCTGAAAACCAAACTTTATTCAAATTGATTTGAAAAAAAAGCCTAATTCAAATGATTTCTAGCTCTGAAGAACCAGGAAGGAAAAAAAAAAAAAAAGCAAAACCTTAGGGAGGACCTGGAAAAACTACTTTGTCTTAATCAGAAATCGTGCTTAGAATCAGTCAGATTGTTTTCTACTCAAACTGGGAAAAGAGAGTTTCTGAGCTTACAACAGAAGTTTTTAACCTGGTATAAGCAAAATGTAATGTTAATATGTGGAGAAGGCAATGGCACCTCACTCCAGTACTTTGCCTGGAAAATCCCATGGATGGAGGAGCTTGGTAGGCTTCAGTCCATGGGGCCACTAAGAGTCGCACACGACTGAGTGACTTCCCTTTCACTTTTCACTTTCATGCATTGGAGAAGGAAATGGCAACCCACTCCAGTGTTCTTGCCTGGAGAATCCCAGGGACGGGGGAGCCTGGTGGCTGCCGTCTGTAGGATCACACAGAGTTGGACACGACTGAAGTGACTTAGCAGCAGCAGCAGCAATGTTAATATGAATTTTTCTAGGGAGAAGATTCATAGTTTTCATCATATCCTCAAAGAGTTTTATAGGCCTGAAAAAAATAAAATAAAAGATGGAAAACAATTGGTTTAAGGAATTCCCTGGCAGTCCAGAGGTTAGGACTCTGTATGTTCATTGCCGAGGGCCAGGGTCAATCCCTGGTTGGGGACTAAGATTTTGCAAGCCGAGTGGCTTAGCCTAAACAGATAAATAAAAATTGTTGTGTACACACAACTTCAATCAATTTAAATAGAAGAAACATCAAACATGAATAAATAGCAATAAAGAAGGAAATATGTGATTTTTAACTGAGCAGATCTAGACTCAGTGACCATGCTTTATATATTTGCCTGCTCATGTGTATTTTTATAGCAGCCAATTAATAATACTGTAATGAAATCATTTCTTACATCTTTGCAACTTAGCTGTTAGGAGCTAAGAATGTGAGGGCTCATCTGAACCTCCTTTATTTCCCCTTATTCCAGTGGAGTGGTATCAGCAGGCAACTGCAGGAAGACATTATCTATGGTTTAAAACCCTGAGGTTTTAAAACTATTGGCTTTCTCTTCAGCTCTAATTTAAACCTGAGAGGGAATATTACATGTCAAGTGAGAGTCACAAAATTTCAGATCTAGCATTTGGGGGAATCCTCTGTAAGTCCAAAACTAACGGTTAATTAAAAAAAATTGTTTTTATTTATTTGGCTGTTCCAGGTCTTAGTTGTGGCATGTGGATCAAAATATTGTCCTGGGTGAATTCCCTGGTGGTCCAGGGGACCTGGGTTCTATCCCTGGTCAGGGAACTACATCCCACATGCCCTAACAAAGACCTGGCTCAGCCAGATAAATAAATAAAAATAAATCTTTTTTTAAATTGTCTTATATTTGTTGCTATAATTTTTGGAGCCCTGGGTCAGGCAGGCAAATCCTGTGCAGGCTCCAACTCAGCACCACTGCTTTGGATCTGAAACATACCTTCAGAGAGGAAGAAGGCACAAACAAACAGAAACACTGAAGCTATATACTGAAAATGCCATCCATCTGCTTTAAATATTTTTTACCTTAAAATATTTTGTTGTGCCCCCTTCAAGGACAGGCTTTGAAGAACTCTGGAAATAACAGGAAGTTCTAAGAAAGTCTGTGGTGATGCTATTTTTTTTTTTTTAACTTTTTATTTTGTGTTGGAGTATAACCAATTAACAGTGTTGTGGTAGTTTCACATGAACAATGAAGGGTCTCACCCATACATATACATGTATCCATTCTCCCCCAGCCAGGCTGCCATTGAGCACAGTTCCTTGTGCTATATCATGGGTCCCTGTTGGTTATCCATTTTAAGTATAGCAGTGTGTACCTGCCCAAGTCAATCCTAAAGGAGATCAGTTCTGAATATTCATTGGAAGGACTGATGCTGAGGCTGAAGCTCCAATTCTTTGGCCACTTGATGCGAAGAGCCCACGCATTAGAAAAGACCCTGATGCTGGGAAAGATTGAAGGCAGGAGGAGAAGGGGATGCCAGAGGACGAGATGGTTGGATGGCATAACTGACTCAATGGACATGAGTTTGAGTAACCTCCGGGAGATGGGAAAGGACAGGGAAGCCTGGCATGCTGCAGTCCATGGAGTTAGTCGGACATGACTGAGTGACTACTTGCAAAAAGTTTCAAAGCTAGTAAGTTTTAGAGCCAGGATCCAAACTGTGTAATGTAAAAAGTTTTGGTTGCAAACAACAGAAATAGATTCTAGCTAATGTGTGTGTGCTGTGTGCTTAGTCGCTCAGTTGTTTCCAACTCTTTGTTGCCCACCAGGCTCCTCCGTCCATGGGGATTCTCCAGCCAAGAATGCTGGAGTGGGTTGCCATGCCCTCCTCCAAGGACTCTTCCCAACCCAGGGATCGAATCCAGGTCTCCCCCACTGCAGGCAGATTCCTTACCATCTGAGCCACCAGGGATGCCCCTACAAGAAGGGTCTTCTAGCTAATGTAGGTGAAATTTATTGAAGGCTATCAGGTGGCTCACAAAATGGATAAGAAAGGACATGCATGCATGCTAAGTTGCTTCAGTCGTGTCTGATTCTTTGTGACCCTGTGGACCATAGCCCACCAGGGTCCTCTGCCCCAGGGATTCTCCAGGCAAGAATACTGGAGTGGGCTGCCATGGCCTCCTCCAGGGGATCTTCCTGGCCCAGGGATCAAACCTGCATCTCTTCTGTCTCCAGAATTGGCAGGCAGATTCTTTACCACTAGCACCACCAAGGAAGCCCCTCCAAGAAGAGTCTAAGAACAGCTTAACAGTCTACTCAGAGCATCTATGGTACTTTGAATGATCACCTTGGCTGTAAAGCAAGGATAAGCCAGCATCAGTTACCTGGCCTAGCTTAGTCTTATGACTGGGCAAGGGGAGGCCGCCTCGATTAACCAACCCAGCAGACCCTAAACACTGAGGGAAAAGTAATCCCTCGTGGAAATTAGAGTGCTTTAATCCAATGAAGACATACATAGGGACTTCCCTGGCTGTCCAATGGTTAGAATTGGATCATAAAGAAGGTTGAGCATTGAAGAATCGATGCCTTTTAATTGTGGTACTGGAGAAGACCTTTGAGACTCCCTTGGACAGCAAGGAGATCAAATGAGTCCATCCTAAAGGAAATCAACCCTGAATATTCATTGGGAGGACTGATGCTGCAGCTGAAGCTCCAGAACTTTGGCCACCTGATGCAAAGAGCCGACTCCTTGGAAAAGACCCCGATGCTGGCAAAGATTGAAGGCAGGAGGAGAAGGGAGGCAAAAGAGGATGAGATGGTTGGATGGCATCACGAACTCAATGGACATGAGTCTGAGCAAACTTGGAGATAGTGAAGGACAGGGAAGCCTGGTGTACTTCAGTCCATGGAGTTGCAAAGAGCTGGGCACAACTTAGTGACTGAACAACAGCAGTCATGGTTAAGACTCAACATTTCCAATACAAGGGATGTGAGTTCATCTCCGGTGGGAGAACTGAGATCCCACATGCCGTGAGGCCACAAAAATGAAGGCAGACATATACAGTACTGGGTGTACTGTATATTTTCCCCAGTGTATTTTTCTCAATAAACCCAAATCTGTCCATATATAAATTCTTGGCCTTGTCCATTGTACTATTCTACTTCTTAAACATGGTAGCAAGCTAGAGCCCTTGTTAGCTAGATGTCAGAAAGTTAACAGAGGAAGAAGGAGGTCACAAGGGACAAAATGGAGTAGATCAGATTGCACAGTGATTTTATAAATACTTCTTTCTGACCAATATGGTATGTTCTTAGCTAAGAGTGATTCTGATTTTTCCCGCTTGGTCCAATGAAAATCAAACAGAGTTAAACAGACCTGGGTCTGATTCTCTGTTTCACCACCTACTGTCTGTATAACTCTGGGCAAAGCAAAGTGAGCCTCATTTTCTTCATCTGTAAAATAAGCTAAAACCCACCACCTTACCATATTGTTATGGGTTTAACTGAACAAACCTGTTAAGTGCCTGACATATAAAATACTCCCAGTAAATGTTACTCTACCCCTAGTCCCTGTCCCAGTGTACTAAAAAAGATTATATGGTATTAGTATTTTTAGTATTCTGAAGATTGTATGATTCATTTCTTCTGCAGGTGTAGTTTTTCTTTCAGAAGAATATCCAGTTATTTCATCATGGCATTTGCACCTCCAAAAAATACAAATGGTCCCAAAATGCAGACAAAGATGAGTACCTGGACACCCCTAAACCATCAGCTTTTGAATGACCAGGTGAGTAATAAGAACTATTTTATTAGTTGAAATCATGCTTTAAAGGAAGAAAAAAAAGCATTAAAATTTTGGTAATCAAAACATGAACAGGAATTGCTTAGGACTGTGTAGTGAATAAAAAATAACAAAATGAAGGATTTCTTCAAATTTTTTAATTGAAAAAACTGACATAAATTTAGAACAAAAAGAAAGAAAACTTTAATTGAGCCCCAGTTATATGGCCAGAGTTGGCAGGAGATAGAGTTCCTGCTTAGAAAGAAAGATCTTAGGGACTACCCTGATGGTCCAGTGGCTAAGACTCTCTGCTCGCAGGGCTGGGGCCCAGGTTCTATCACTGGCCAGGGAGTTCAGTCCCACATACTGCAACTGAAGACCTTGTGTACTGCAACTAAGACCCAGGACAGCCAAATAAACTGATAAATATTTTTAAAAAGATTTAGGAGATGAGAAGGTGGAGTATCTACTAGCTCCCCTTCACCTCCATATCCAGTGGTTTTCAGGTTCTGTGAGTCTTCCTCCTAGGTCTCTTCATCCAGACCCCTCTTCTCCTTTGACTTGTGCACTTCCAGCTCCATGTTCTCAGTTCACACACAGCCCCCTTCACCTGGCGCATTGCATTAACCCCTCAGCTGGTTTCACTTTCTCTAATCCATCCTCTGTTCTGGTCCCAGAACGATCTTTCTAAAATACCAAACTAATCCTATGAAGCAAAACTGATAACAGACTGCTCCAAGGGATAAATTCGACCCTACCTCCCATGCATAGCACTGAGAACCCTTCACGTGTGTTAGTCACTGAGTTGTGTCCGACTCTTGGAGACCCCACAGACTATAGCCAGCCAGGCTCCTCTGTCTGTGGGATTCTCTGGGCAAGAATACTGGAGTAGGTTGCCATGACCTCCTCCAAGGGATCTTCATGACCCACGAATCGAAGCCAGTGTCCTTTATATCACCTGCATTAGCAAGTGAGTTTTCTTTTTTTAGTTTATTTGGTTGCAATTTTTGTTGAAGCATGTGAACCCTTAGTTGCAGCATGTTGGATCTAGTTCCCCGACCAGAAATCAAACCCAGGCCCCCTGCATTGGGAGCATGGAGTCTTAGCCCTTGGACCACCAGGGAAGTCCCAGCAGGTGAGTTCTTTAACACTGGCTCCACCTGGGAAGCCTGAATAGCTTTTGTCAAATTTTATGAGAATTTCTAGGAAATTCCCTGGTGGCCCAGTGGCTCAGAGTCTGTGCCCCCAATGCAGGGGCCCTGGGTTCCATGTGTTCAGGAAACTAGATCCCACATGCCACAAGAGTTTGCATGCTGCAGCTAAAGAACCCACATGGCACAACTACGACCCAGTGCAGTCAAATAAATAAAAATGTTTAAAAATTTCACGATAATTTGTAGATGAGCAATGATAAAAGAAATAACAATTTCTATTAGAAATGATATTTATTTTGTTGTTCAGAACTGCCATTTTATCACCACCCCCCCCCCGCCCCCGTCCATTTTTATTTTGGTTTAGTTAGGTTCTAGTTTGGAGTAAAAGTATTTTCAAAAATCTTAGCCTGCCATATGTAAAATAGATAGGCAATGGGAATTTGCTGCATGGCTCAGGAAACTCACACAGGGGCACTGTATCAACCTAGAGGGGTGGGGTGCGGAGGGAGAGGGGAGGGAGGTTCAAAAGGGAGGGGATATATGCATACCTATGGCTGATTCATGTTGAGGTTTGACAGAAAACAACAAAATTCTGTCAAGCAAAATCCTTCAATAAAAAAATAATTAAAATTAAAAAACTGTCAAATCACTATGTTGTACACCTGAAACTAACATTATATTATATGTCAATTATAATTCAATAAAAATTAAATAAAATACAAATTAAAAAAATCTTGGCCCGTGTATATACTCATATGTATGTGAATGAATGTATCAGTACTTAGACACACACATGAAATTTGCATATGTATACAGCAAACTGTTAATAATGTGTGCACATGTGCTCAGTCTTGTCTGACTCTTTGCAACCACAGACTGTAGCCCTCCAGGCTCCTCTGTCCATGGAATTTTCCAGGCAAGAATATTAAAGTGGGTTGCCATGCCCTCCTCCAGGGAATCTTCCCATCCCAGGGATTAAACCCATGTCTCTTTATGTCTCCTGCATTGGCAAGTGGGTTCTTTACCGGTTGAGCCACCAGAGAAGCCCAACTGTCAATAGTGGTTTCCCGTAAAAAGCTGGACGACATGGAAGAATGGGAGGGAAGTCTGTTGGAAGAGAGAGTTTTTGTTTTTTACCGTATACAGTGCAATGATATTTAACAATTTAAAAAACAAATATAAGTAAAAGCGAGCAAAGAACAGTAATGCTGAGAATTGAAAAACACAGGTTCCAGATCAGCTATACTAAATAATCTCCTGCTTGACTTCAGCAAGTCTCTTATGCCTCTGATCTTTACTACCTGCCTTTGGAAATTGAGTGGCTTGGATCAGATGACCTCAAAGGCCCCTTCCAGGTCTAACATTCTGACACTGTGAAAAGGGTTAAAAATAGATACCTAAGCTCAACATTCAGAAAATGAAGATCATGGCATCCGGTCCCATCACTTCATGGGAAATAGATGGGGAAACAGTGGAAATAGTGTCAGACTTTATTTTTTGGGGCTCCAAAATCACTGCAGATGGTGACTGCAGCCATGAAATTAAAAGACGCTTACTCCTTGGAAGGAAAGTTATGACCAACCTAGATCGCATATTCAAAAGCAGAGACATTACTTTGCCAACAAAGGTCCGTCTAGTCAAGGCTATGGTTTTTCCTGTGGTCATGTATGGATGTGAGAGTTGGACTGTGAAGAAGGCTGAGCACCGAAGAATTGAAGCTTTTGAACTGTGGTGTTGGAGAAGACCCCTGAGAGTCCCTAGGACTGCAAGGAGATGCAACCAGTCCATTCTGAAGGAGATCAGCCCTGGGATTTCTTTGGAAGGAATGATGCTAAAGCTGAAACTCCAGTACTTTGGCCACCTCATGCGAAGAGTTGACTCATTGGAAAAGACTCTGATGCTGGGAGGAATTGGGGGCAAGAGGAGAAGGGGACGACAGAGGATGAGATGGCTGGATGGCATCACTGACTTGATGGATGTGAGTCTCAGTGAACTCCGGGAGTTGGTGATGGACAGGGAGGCCTGGCGTGCTGCGATTCATGGGGTCGCAAAGAGTCGCACACGACTGCGTGACTGATCTGATCTGATCTGATCTGAAGTTTACAGCTGGGCAGACCGTGTCCATACGATAACTTCAGGGGCTTTTCTACACTTCTACAACAGGACATTTGCCAATGATCAGTGTAATTTTGAGGTCCTCTTTTTTTGTTTTGGCCACACTGCACAGCATATGGGATTTTAGTTTGCTGGCCAGGGATAGAACCCAGGCACACTGCATTGCAAGCGTGGAATCTTAAACACTGTACCACTAGGGAAGTCCCTGGCTTTTGTTTTGATTTTGCCTTTTTTCTATTCTGTAGTAAAATGAAAAATATGAAACGGTTTCAGTCTAAAATAAACCTCATAGGAGTTTAACTTCACAAGAGGCTTTAAGCAGAGAGATTGAATTCAAATGTAGATGCCAAAATTATAGCATCATCAGATTACAAGATAATTCGGGCCTTGTGAAAACTTTGAGAGGAGGAATGTTTTATAAGCATGTATTTCTTTGCTGTCTAGGGTTTTTTTTTAACATCTAGTGTTTTAATTGAAAGTGATCAAGTTTTTTTTTACTATGGTTTACACATGTAGTATAGTAAACAAGTAGTTAAAAGGGTGTTCTGAGAAAAAGCACCTAACCACCATCCATTGGTCAAAATTTAGGAGCCCCAAAATGTCTTATGCCTCCATAGTAATGATGTCACATGGTGGAATATGCAACCACAGTGTCAACAGACTAAAATAACAACCATGGGATTTTGACTTAACAGCAGGCTCTGAGTAAACTGTGATGTAAACAAACTGCAGCCTTCTGCAAGGAAAGACGATTCTCTCTTATGTTTTCCACTTGAAGTGATACTGTTTCCAGGCTCTTATTTTATTTTAATTGAAGTATGGCTGATTTACAATGCTGTGTTAGTTTCAAGTGTACAGCAAAGGGATTCAGTTATACATATCTATTCTTTTTCAGATTCTTTCTCTTACAGGTGATTACACAATATTGAGTAGTGTATGTACTATAAGTAGATCCTTGTTGGTTATTTATTTTATATATAGCAGTTTGTATATGTTAATCCCAAACTCCCAATTTATCCTTCCAACCCTCTTCCAAGTTTTTAAGATCAAAAATCTGATTGCAAATCCTTAGAATGAAGACTTGCTCCCAACCAGAGACTATAAGATTCTGAGTCTGCCTGAGGGCCTGAAAGTTAAATAATTTGTTCCAAATTATACTTCTTGTCAAGGATAGAGTCAGAACCAGATCTGAGTTTGTCTAGTGCTTCTCTTTCTGCCCCTCATGCCTATCAGTTCCTACCTGACTCTAATCGCCTTTTGGTGAAGAACTGGATTTGCTTGGACTCTGCTTAGACTTGGTCATTGGCCCTCTAAAGACCCTATCTCCTACCCTCTTTATTTGATTTTATTATCAATGACTGACTTTATTTATTATTTATTTATTTAAATATTTATTTTATTTATTTGTTTGACTCCACTGGGTCTTCATTACGGCATGCAGGATCTCTAGATGTGGCGTGTAGAATCTTTTGAGTTGCAGCAAGTGGAATCTAGTTCCCTGACCAGAGATGGAACTCGGGCCCTTACATAGGGAGTTTGGAGTCTTAGCCACTAGACCACCAGGGAAGTCCCCCTGCCACTTTCTTGCTGACTCTCCACACCCCTTCAAGTCAGTGCCCCTTTCTTTCTGATGCCTTCTGTTGTCATTGGACACCACAATGGTCCTCCCAACCTCCTTTTGAAAGGAGGTTGTCATCCTGGGACCTAATTGGTTTTTGTTTTTTGTTTTTTTTTCCCACTGTCAGGTCAAACCATGGGCAGCAATTCATTGAGAATGTAGGGCTTGAGGTCAGAATAGGGAAGATCAAGGTTGGGGGTCAGAATAGAAAGACCATGGTTCTAGCAGGGTTTCCTAGGTGTTAGTGATAAGGAATCTGCCTGTCAATGCAGGACATGCAAGAGACATGGGTTTGATCCCTGGGTCAGGAAGATTCCCCTAGAGTGGGAAATAGCAACCCAGTCCAGTATTCTTGCCAGGGAAATCCCATGGACAGAGGAGCCTGGCGGGCTACAGTCCATGGAGTCTCCAAGATTTGGACATGACTAAGCATGCTTGCACCACATGGCTTTTTAGTGAGGAACCAAGTATATTGTTCAGCTGAACATACAGTCTGGAACCAATGATTTTTCTTTAAAATCTATAAAGGTAACCCTTTGGGCCTCTGCTTATCCTCTCTAAAACAGAAAAAGTGAACAAAAAGATCCTAAGATTCCTTTTAGCCCTAAAATTCTATGACATCTGAATCTCTTGTTATTGTTCAGTCAGCAGGTGTTTTGTTGAGAACTTCCCCTGGAACCTGTGGATCATATAAGGGAAAGTAGCTGCAATCTACCTGGAAAGAGAAAATGAACAGAATCACCTGGCGGGCAATAGTGAATCCTAGAAAGGCCAGGTGGAGCACGGGCTGCAAGTGGAGGAGAAGTTGGGAAGAGTGAGACCAGTGGGTGCCAGAAAATTGCTGGTGCCCGAGACTTAGGAGGGGAATTAGATGCTTGATAGGACTTTGTTAGACACAAGAGAAGGGTTCAGAAAATGTGTGAATCCTGATTTTTCTCTTTTTTTGTTATTCTTTATTTTTTCTTGGCTGCACTGAGTCTTCGTTGGTGCACGAGGGCTTTCTCTAGTTGTAGCGAGCAGGGGCTACTCTCTAGCTGCAGTACGTGGACTCTAGGCCGTATGGGATCAATAGCTGCGGATCACTGGCTTAGCTGCCCCGAGGCATGTGGAATCTTCTCCAACCAGGAATGGAACCTGTATGTCCTGCATTGGCAGGCAGATTCTTATCCCCTGGACCACCATGAAAGCCCTGAATCCTGGTTTTTCAGTCTTCTGAAAAATTCTATAGGTTTTAAAAATTTATTTTGTAGGCTTTCTTCTATTTTCTTTTTCTTTGTTTGCTTGTTTTGACCACTCCATTGGCCTGCGGGACCTTAATTGCCCAACCAGGGATTGAACCCTTGCTTTCTGCAGCAGAAACATAGAGTCTTAACCACTGGACCACCAGGGAAATCCCCTCTTCTATTGTAATCTAGAAATTCTGAGATTATCTGTCACTGTTATTTGAGGGTCCTAGTAGCCCAGGGGGCAGTTAATTAGGAGGGAGGGGAAAATCGTATTCTTTTTCTTCTTCTCTAAAGAATAAAAAGTGTCTACCTGTGATATATGATATTCCCTGGTTAGTAGCAAAGACGGTATTTTACAGGCCTTGAGGTTGTTGTTGAATCAACTATTTCAGTCTCCATTTTGCCTGCCCTTTGAAAGCAGAATTTGAGAGTCTAAAAAAAGGAAGGAAAACAGATCTGTTGGAAGCATGAAACCAGCTCCTCATCCTCCTCCACAAAAGGGAAATGCCTGGGAAATCCCATCAACAGAGAAGCCTGAATCAGACACAACTGAGCGACTGAGCATGGATGCTCGCAATCCCATATAGGAATGCTCTCCCTCATGACCTAATCCTCTCAAAGGCCCCACCCCACCTCCCTGGGTCATTACCACAGGATTAGGCTTTCTATTTAGGAATTAGGGGTGACATAAACATTCAATCCATCATAAAGCTCTGTTTCTTACTGTTCTTGTTTGTCTGATTTAGTCACCACTTCTTTTCTGTGCTGGTCTACAAGCTCCAGTCTAAAGATATTTACTAACCTAAAGAAGGAAAAAAAAAGTCATGTACACAATGTTTCTGGAAGACTTTACATATCCCCTGGAGAAAGAAATGGCAACCCATTCCAGTATTCTTGCCTGGAAAACCCCATGGACAGAGGAGCCTGGCAAGTTACAGTCATGGGGTCGCAAAGAGTTGGACATGACTGATCAACTTCACTTTACTTTTACAAGAAAAGGGGCAATATTGATTTCCTTCGGACAGGAAAACTGTCTAAAGGGTGGAAGAGATTCTTACCTGGAGAGCCTTTTGTGTCTTTTGAATTTTTAATCATGTGAATGTTTTTAATCATGTGAAGGTAATATCTATTCAAAATAATAATAAAATTTTATAAAATAAATTCACTAAAAATGGCAAAATGAGAAATACCCGAAATTTAAAATCTAGCTAAGTTTTTTCTCATATTGTATTTGTGTTTTTAAACCAACTTTGTTACCAACAACTTAAAAAAGAGACTTATAAAAAAAGCAAATAGATAAAATAAAAAGGGACATATTTAAAATGACTATATTTGCATTTTCATTCTACTTACTATGGATGGAAATCCATAAATTAATAAAACCAGGGCTAATGTTCAGGCAGAATTCATTGGTATGGCTGACCAGCCTCTGTCTACTTTGATTGGTTGGTAGCATTGTCAGTTGTTAAACATTTTAAATATCACCTTGGATAAAATTCAAGGTCTTCAAACTTTTGAAAAGATCTTTTTTCAAAGTTAATTCTTTTCTTTTACCATAACTAACTTTGAAAAGATCTTTTTTCAAAGTTAATTCTTTTCTTTTACCATAACTAATAGAAGCATGTATTTCAAAGGTCATTGATATTTGCAAAGATCACTAACTATCTCTCTACTCCAATCAGCCAAACTACAGGGTCAGGCATGGTTTTACCATGCTCCTTGTTGTGCATTGCTTGATGTTATCAGGCATTTAATAAATATTTTCTAAATGAATAAATGATACTGGTTTTTCTCTTTTGCCCAACAACAAACTTATTCCATAAATTCACTAGATCATATGGTAATCTTTATACCTCCATGAAAGCCATGGGAATTAAGTTTGAAGGGAATATTTCCAGTTTATTTTTATTCAGTTTTCTCTCTCCATTTTAGGCTTTATTTGTCTGTGTGTTTTATGAACAACATAACAGATTGATAGCATAAGGAATGCATTTTCAATTAAAAAAGGAGAGAGGCAAGAATACAAGTTTTTTTAAAATTTTCCTTTATTTATGGCTGTGAGTCTTCCTCGCTGCACAGGCTTTTCTCTAGTTGTGGTGTGCAAGCTTCTCATTGCCAGGGCTTCTCTTGTTGCAGAGCCTGGGCTCTAGAGCCTTCTCATTTAAGTTGTGGCGTGTGGGATCAACACAGGCTCAGTAGTTGTGGCACACGGGTTTAGTTGCTCCACTGCATGTAGGATCTTCCCAGATCAGGGATCAAACCCATGTTGTCTGCGTTGGCAGGTAGATTCTTTACCACTGAGCCACCAGGGAAGCCCAAGGATACTGATTTTTAAACTTACCATTACTTGGGATTTTCATTGTAGGAGTCAAGTATTGGCTTTAAAGCTCAATCTCATATTAGAAGTAAAGTCACTTTTAAAACCAATCTGGATAGTAAGGGGCAAGATGTAATGTGAAACCTATTAAATGATAGACAATCCAAAAAGTATTTTATATTTAGCCATGTATGCATGCTTAGTCGTGTCTGACTCTTTTGCAACCCCATGAACTGCAGCCCACCAAGTTTCTCTGTCCATGGGATTTTCCAAGCAAGAATATTGGAGTGGGTTGCCATTTCCTTCTCCAGCGGATCTTCCCAACCCAGGGATCAAACCCAGGCCTCCTGCATTGCAGACAGATTCTTTACCAGCTGAGCCACCAGTGAAGCCCAAGATAATATAACCAAAAAGCAAAAAGATAACAATCCTCTTCCTTCATCTTGACCTCACTGCCTGAGAACTTTCCTTTCCTTGCCATTTGGTGTGAGATGAGTGGCGCTGATGCCCTAGCAATGGTCCTCACATCTTGAAAGTGCAGCAAGAATCCTTGTAACAACTACTCCGAAAATTGGATTTTCACAATCCTATTGTCAAGAAATCCCAAAAGGCATTAAAAGTAACAATAAAATATAATTGTGATATGATATAAGATAGTATTGTTGCTGTTTAGTCACTAAGTCGTGTCTGAGTCTTTTGAGACCCCGTGGACTGTAAACCCACCAGGCTCCTCTGTCCATGTGATTTCCCAAGCAAGAATACTGGAGCGAGTTGCCATTTCCTTCTTCAAGGGATCTTCCTGACCCAGGGATTGACCCCCTGTCTCCTGCTTGGCAGGCGTATTCTTTTCCACTGAGTCACCAGTGATGGCCATATAAGATAGTATAGCATAAAATAATATAGCAGAATGTCGTATACTAATTATATATGCTATTAATATTAAAAAGGAACTGGCACCCCACTCCAGTACTCTTGCCTGGAAAATCCCATGGATGGAGGAGCCTGGTAGGCTACAGTCTATGGGGTCGCTAAGAGTCGGACACTACTGAGCGACTTCCCTTTCACTTTTCACTTTCATGCATTGGAGAAGGAAATGGCAACCCACTCCAGTGTTCTTACCTGGAGAATCCCAGGGATGGAGGAGCCTGGTAGGCTACTGTCTATGGGGTCACACAGAGTCGGATACGACTGAAGTGACTTAACATAACGTAACTGTAAAATGAGGTATCATACATGGTACTAGGATAAGAAAATGGTCCTAGCTGCTCCCTTGTCTCACACATTAGATCCCTGGCTGTGACGGTATGGCTCTTTTTTCTTGAAGAGCTGAAGCAAGAGATGTGGGACAGATATATATACTACTATATATATATATATATATATATATATATATATATATATAATATATTTGAAAAAAAAAAAAACAGGAACCTACTGTATAGCACAAGGAACTATATCCAATATCTTATAATAACCGACAGTGGAAAAGAATCTAAAACAGAATGTGTGTG
This sequence comes from Bubalus bubalis, assembly GCF_019923935.1. Taxonomy (NCBI): domain Eukaryota; kingdom Metazoa; phylum Chordata; class Mammalia; order Artiodactyla; family Bovidae; genus Bubalus; species Bubalus bubalis. Next base: position 45,719,822 of record NC_059157.1, read on the forward strand.
TGTGTGTGTGTGTGTGTATGTGTATACATATATAAATCACTATGATAGATACCTAAAACATTGTAAAATAACAATGCTTCAATTTAGAAATTTAAAAAAAAAAAGAGAAAGATACTGGGCAATTACCAAATTCATGTACAGTTAATTCTTCCATGGATTATCTACTTTTTGGATTATTCCCAGCACCTTTTAAATTCCAAGGGGATTTCCCACAGTTGTTAAGCATTCTTATCAGTCATCTACCCACCTTCAACTGGTAGAAGTTCAAGGAATGCAAATTCATTTTCTATTAGACTAAATAAACACAATTAGAAAGGAGAAACCCCCGAGGCAAAGAACACCTATCAAAGCCAAATATAAATTATCTTTGACTGCTATAATCAGGGAAATAAATGAGAAACCAATGTAATTATCTTTTTAATCTCTAGAGGAAAAGGTTTGAATGTTTTCTTTTATAGATTTTTTCAGCGCTTTATAACCCTAATGTCCTTTTATATTCATTCTAAATCACTGTTCTTCAATCTGAGCCTGTTCTCTCCTGGGCATCCCTGAAAATAATTAAGCTGACCTCAATCTTTGAAAATGTGCTTCCTGTCCTTGTCAATGTACAAACATGGTAACTTTATGCTTTGTAACTTAATTATTGTATATCTAATGATTTACCCCTCGTGCTTGTTATTTTTAATATCACTGTGATATTTTATAACAGGGGTCCCCAATCTCTGGGCCACAGACCCATTGGTACCTCTGATCAGATCAGCAGTGGCATCACATTAGAAATAAAGTGCACAATAAATGTAATGCTGTAGTTTTTCCAGTAGTCATGTATGGATGTGAGAGTTGAACCATAAAGAAGGCTGAGCGATGAAGAATTGATGCTTTTGAACTGTGGTGTTGGAGAAGACTCTTGAGAGTCCCTTGAACTGCAAGGAGATCAAACCAGCCAATCCTAAAGGAAATCAGTCCTGAATACTCATTGGAAGGACCAATGCTGAAGCTGAAACTCCATACTTAGGCCACCAGATGCGAAGAGCCAACTCATCAGAAAAGACTGATGCTGGGAAAGATTAAAGGCAGGAGGAGAAGGGGATGACAGAGGACCAAAGGGTAGGAAAACATCACTGAACCAATGGAGGTGAGTGTGAGCCAGCTCCAGGAGATGGCGAAGGACAGGGAAGTCTGGCATGCTGCAGCCCATGGAGTTGCAGAGTCAGACATGACTGAGCAACTGAAGTACAACAAAATGTAATGCGTTTGAATCACCCCAAAGCCATCCCTCCCTGCCTGTTCCCCCAGTCCATGGAAAAATTCTCTTCTATGAAACTGGTCCCTGGTGCCAAACAGTTTGGGGACCACTGTTTATAATATTAGCTACCATGAGTACAATGAGTCATACACTCTTTTAGGAATTTTATACATATTTTCATTTATTTAATCTTCCCAGTAACTCTAAATTTAGATATAATTATTCAATCAATGTATAAAGGAAGAAATTAAGAGATTCTTAGTGAGACTCTGAATGGCCTCACTCCCAAAGCCCCCATGCATCCTTAATGCCATATTTTCTCTTATCATGTTGCTGAGCCGATTCACTATTGTGAGGCATTTGGGGTTATTTCTGATTTACTGTAGTGATAATTATATCTCATAAAAATTTCTTCCCTAATCATTCTGGGTCCCCATGTAGCTCAGTTTCTACAGAGTAGCACGTAACACTGCCCAAAGTAATTTTAAAGATGAGTACCAATTTTCATGTTGTCTCTCAAAGAAAAATCACAGGGGATCCAATTCAGAACTCATAACACTACTTAACAGATCCCCTTTCTTCATTCTCCAGTTCTCTCACACTGTATAACTGCTGGAAAGGCAGTTAAAGTCTGAACTGCCACAAACTGCCTACAAGCCAAAACCCTGCAGCTCTCCTGTCTCCATATGCCCCCACTGGCTCCTTGTTTTAGAGATCACCGCAGCATCGTGGGCTGGTCCTTCCCCTGGCCCTCACCACTCTGGTCTGGCTTCTCTATCATTCTAATAACCCACCCCCAAAGGAAAGAAGTCTCATATTATGTTAGTTAGAAATATGGACTGTACAGAAACAGGCCGAGAGGAAATCTGGGAACATTCATACATGAATACATTTTATTCACTTATTTCTAAGTTAAGGTTTCTGATGGTTTTTTTTTTTTTTTTCATTTGGGAGTCCCCCCTCCCCCTTGAATGATAGTGTCCAAAGTGAGATTGATGTGCACTGAAAAGATCTGGTAACAGTGAATAGTTTTTGTTTTATTTAAAATTCTTTGGTTTGGCTGCACTGGGTCTTTGTTGCAGCACACAGGCTTTCTCTAGTTGTGGCATGTGGGATCTTAGTTCCCCGAGCAGGTATCAACCCTAGTCCCTTGCGTTGGAAGGCAGATTCTTTTTATGTATTTTTTTATGGCTGAGCTGGGTCTTCGTTGCTGTGTGCGGGCTTTCCTTAGTTGTCGTGAGCATGGGACCACTCCTCCCTACTTGCAGTACGCAGTCTTCCTACTGCAGTGGCTTCTCTGGTTGCAGAGCACAGGCTGTAGGGTGCTTGGGCTTCAGGCGCTGTGGCGTGTGGGCTCAGTAGTTGTGGCTCTCAGGCTTACTTGCCTTGCAGCATGTAATCATCCCAGACCAGGATGTCTGGGATCAACCCATGTCCACTGCACTGGCAGATTCTTAACCACTGGACTTCCAAGGAAGTCCCACAGTGAATGGTTTTAATCAAGAAGTACTCCAGCTAATTAAAAAAAATAGATCCTATGATTACAAAGAAGTTGACATGTCATAAGGGGTAAAATACATTTTTACTTTATATGCCTTATTTTTTTTTTTAGGGCTTTCCTGGTGGCTGAGACAGTAAAAGTGTCTGCTTGCAATGCGGGAGACCCGGGTTCGATTCCTGGGTCGGGAAGATCCCCTGGAGAAGGAAATGGCAATCCACTCCAGCACTCTTGCCTGGAAAATCACATGGACGGAGGAGCCTAATAGGCTCCAAAGTCACAAAGATGGGGTTGCAAAGAGTTGGACACAACTTCACTTTCACTTTCACTTTCATGCCTTTTTAGGTGGTCAATGTATTTTATGATTAAAACTAAAGTATTATAAAATTCTGATTACTTTATAATAACTAGCAAATATCTATTGGTGAAATGCAATAGTGTATAAAATACAAGTAGCCCCAAACTTTCCTGTTTTCTCTTCTCTAATGGACTAAAGAAGAAAAACAGAGATTTAGACTCTGATAACAGCTCCTTCCTCTGCTAGCTGTTCCCATAAGAACCTTTCTTTTGATTTTGGCCAGCTCTCACGCTCTCATCTTTGATCAGTCACTAATATTGGGACTGGTTTGAGGTCATCACTGGGGAAAACTGTGAAGTAACCCAAGCGTTTGTTTGGTATGCCCCAGATTGCTTTGGCATGTACTTCCTGTCTCTGGCACTCTTTTTTTTTTTTTTCCAGGTCCTCCTATCAACTTTTCCTTTCCAATCATATCAATCATTTACATATTCGTAGGACTTTAACTGGGAGAAGGCAATGGCACCCCACTCCAGTACTCTTGCCTGGAAAATCCCCTGGGCAGGGGAGCCTGGTAGGCTGCAGTCCATGGGGTCGCTAAGAGTCAGACACAACTGAGCGACTTCACTTTCTCTTTTCACCTTCATGCATTGGAGAAGGAAATGGCAACCCACTCCAGTGTTCTTGCCTGGAGAATCCCAGGGACGGGGGAGCCTGGTGGGCTGCCGTCTATGGGGTCACACAGAGTCGGACACGACTGAAGTGAGCAGCGGCAGCAGCAGGACTTTAACTGGGGCTTCCCAGGTGGTGCTAGTGGTAAAGAATCCACCTGCCAATGTAGGAGACCCAAAAGACACAAGTTCGAGCCCTGGGTAGGGAAGATCCCTTGGAATAGGAAATGGCACCTCATCCCAGTATTCTTGCTTGGAAAATTCCATGGACAGAGGAGCCTAGCAGGCTCAGCAAAGAGTCAGACAAGAGTGAGTGACTGAGCACACACACACACACACACACACACACACACAGGACTTTAACCCTATATACTCCCCCTTCTCAGAGATATTTGCTTGTATTGCCTTATCTCTAATTGTTTCTGGTCCTGGAGTTTTAATCACTAATGAGCTGATGTGAACTGTGGGGGGAGACTGACTGCCCAGGTGTCTTCTCTTAAGGTTGTACAGACAGTCCGTGGCTTAAGATGCTTTGGCTTAGCAACTTTTTGGCTTTACAGTGATGCAAAAGTGATAGACATTCAGTGGACACCATATTTAAAATTTTGTATTTGGGTTTTTTTGGGAGGGGTGGCTAGCCATGTGCAGTAGGATACTCATTTATGGTGCTGGGCAGCCAGTGAGCCACAGCTCCCAGTCAGCCACTCGGTCACAAGAGTACAGGCTAAATACACTTAAAACCATCAGTACCCAGAGAGTCATTCTGGTTTCACATTCAGTGTGCTTGTATACATGCTAAGTTGAGTCAGTCGTGTCCAACTCTGTGCAACCCTATGGACTGTAGCCCACCAGGCTCCTCTGTCCATGGAACTCTCCAGGCAAGAACACTGGAGTGGGTTGCCATTCCCTTCTCCAGGTGTAGTAGTCAATAAATTACATGAACTAGTCAACACTTTATTATAAAATAGGCTTTGTGGTAGATAATTTTGCCCAACTGTAGGTTCATGTGAGGGCTTCTCTGGTGGCTCAGTGATAAAGAATACCCCTGTCAATGCAGGAGACTCAGGTTTGATCCCTGGGTCAGGAAGATCCCATGGAGGAGGGCATGGCAACCCACTCCAGTATTCTTGCCTGGAGAATCCCATGGACACAGGAGCCTGGTGAGCAACAGTCTATGGGGTTGCAAAACAGTTGGACATGACTGAGTGACTAAACAATGGCAACAAGCATCAGGGTTCATGTAAGCGTTCTGAGCACGTTAAGGTAGACTGGGCTAAGCTAGGATGTTTGGTAGGTTAAGTGTATTATGTGCATTTTTAATTTATGATATTTTCAACTTATGATGGATTAATTGGGATATAGCCCCAACAGAAGTTAAAGATCTATATTTTACAAGTCTGTATATATTCTCAGTTTATGACTATGACCAGCTCCCAAATTTTTCTGTAACTCCAAGTTTTGAGGTCAAGTGCATGTCTATGTCCACACTGGCCTTGCTTCGGTTCACACACACAAATGTGAGAAAGAACAGGTAGGTGGCAAAACATGGGCTGTACTTGTTAGGGAAAGAAATGCATGCAATTCGTTAAGAATAAGTTACTAAACTCACTTTCTATGCAGTTCTTTATCTCTTTCATAATGCGTATCTGGTGTCAGACTAAACCTGGAGCTTTTTTTGTTTGTTTGTTTGCTTTTTTTTTTTTCCAGTTTGACAAATGGACGGACACTCAGAGGAGAAGAATCCTGACAGTCCTGTTAGAACGCTGCTCCCTGTCATAGCAAAAGTTCTGCTGTCGAAAGCTTCAGGAGAAAATTCCAGCAGAAGCTCTGGATTTTACTACCAAGCTCCCAAAGGTGTTATATTTATACATCTTTTCTTTCCTGGACCCCCGAAGCCTTTGTCATTGTGTACAGGTACAGATAAAGAAGCAATGTTTGGAGTTTTGTAAAGACAGCCTAGAAAACACTGAAACTTGAGGAAAAAAAAAGAAAGCACGCATACAAAACCAAGCACCAACAAGACACTCACCACGTTTCGTTTGCACAGTTTGGATTGGCCCCATCTCTTTGTGTCTGGCTGTGCACTCAGTGCTCAACGGGGAGAAAAAGTAAGCCATCGCTAAGTGTCCGTAAAATAGTACTAGCCAGTTGGGGAAATACATACACATGTATATAATGGTTCATCATCAGAATAGTCTTATATTGCACAGCAGAGGACCATAGTAAAACTTAAAGTGTAAAGTGCAGGCCATTCATAAATAGAAAAGCATGAAATAAGGTGCTAATGTGATAAATACAGAAGCATGTGAGACTAAAGGAGTTCAGAGTGGGCAAATGTGCTCACAGGTTGGAAAAGCATCTGACCATTATTTTCTTACAAGTAATTCCATGGTGTATTCAAGTATATTTTTTAAGATATAAAATTGATAGTCATTTTGTTGACTTCTTTTCATAGTCTAGCTGCTGCTGCTGCTGCTAAGTTGCTTCAGTCATGTTCGACTCTGTGCAACCCCATAGATGGCAGCCCAACAGGCTCTCCTGTCCCGGGGATTCTCCAGGCAAGAACACTGGAGTGGGTTGCCATTTCCTTCTCCAATGGATAAAAGTGAAAATTGAAACTGAAGTTGCTCAGTGAAGTTGCTCAGTCGTGTCCAACTCTCAGCGATCCCGTGGACTGCAGCCCACAAGGCTCCTCCATCCATGGGATTTTCCAGGCAAGAGTACTGGAGTGGGGTGCCATTGCCTTCTCCATTCATAGACTAGAAAGACCAGAAATTACCTGTTACTGTGCATTCACATGGTAACTTTAGTTTTTAAAATTAAGAAAATGAAAAAAAAAATTAAGAAAATGAATGCAGTAAGATAGATGACGTATTTAATAATTGGTGTTGGGACAACCGGGCAGTATCTGGAAAAAAATTCTAGAAGGATAAAAGATTGATATGAAATTATGGGAAACCATTCCCTACTCAAAAGATGGAATTCCCTGGTCCAGTGGTTAACTCTCTGCTCTTTCACTGCTGAGGGCAGAAGTTCAATCCCTGTTTGGGGAACTAAGATCCTGTAAGCCACCAGGCATGACTAAAGGGGAAAAAAAATGTAATTAAAGGAAATCTAGGGAAAGAAGACTTTGTGAGTAATCTATAATATTCAAAGCCTGAAAAGAAAATGTATAACTTAAAATATTGCTTTATTTATTTTATATAATTTGTATATATATTATATATGCTTTATAAATAAAGAAAGCAAGATTTTAAGTTGTGATTATAAAAATTAAAATTTTCTCCATAGAGAAGAAAACTGTAAATAAATACAGACAGTAAACAGGAGGGAACTCCCTGGTAGTGGTTAGGACTCAGTGCTTTCACTGATGAGGGCTCAGGTTCAACCCCTGGCCAGGAGACTAAGAACCCACAAGCTGCTGCAGTGTGGCCAAAAAAAATTAAAATAAACGGGGGGAAAACCTATTGCCAGCAAAGGGGTAATTTTCTTATTTTTTAAAGAACGACTATAAATCTACATTAACAAGAAAGTAAAAGCAAAGCATAGCAGAAAAATGAGCAAAGGAAGTGAACAAATAGTTCACAGAAAGAAAAGCAGATGTTTCTAAAATAGATAAAATGCTTAGCCTCATTTTCATGCCATCATTTGTGATCAGATGGATTAAGTTTCTTTTTTTCTTTTTTTAGTTTCTTTTTTAATGATAACATTTTATATTGTTAGGGGTGAGGGGAAACAAGAACCTTCATATGTTGCACCTTCATAGATAAATTGATGCAAACACCAAGGACAGCAATTTGGTAGTACTCAATTTTTAAATAAAGATTCCTGGACATTCCCTGGCGATGCAGTGGCTTTCACTATCAAGGGTATGAGTTTGAGCCCTGGTCGGGGAACTGAGATCCTGCATGCCATGAGACATGGCTAAAAACTTTTTAAAATTTTTTAATTAAGAAAAATAAGACTACCTTTGGTCAGTAGTTCCACTTCTTGGAATTTGTCTGATGGGTATACTTCAACACACGCCAAATTAGTTCCAGAAAAACATCTATTTCTGCTTTATTGACTATGCCAAAGCCTTTGACTGTGTGGATCACAATAAACTGTGGAAAATTCTGAAAGAGATGGGAATACTAGACCACCTGACTGCCTCTTGAGAAATCTGTATGCAGGTCAGGAAGCAACAGTTAGAACTGGACATGGAACAACAGACTGGTTCCAAATAGGAAAAGGAGTACATCAAGGCTGTATATTGTCACCCTGCTCATTTAACTTATATGCAGAGTACATCATGAGAAACACTGGACTGGAAGAAGCACAAGCTGGAATAAAGATTGCCAGGAGAAAGTCAAAGGCTTTGGCATAGTCAATAAAGCAGAAATAGATGTTTTTCTGGAACTAATTTTGCATGTGTTGAAGTATACCCATCAGACAAATTCCAAGAAGTGGAACTACTGACCAAAGGTAGTCTTATTTTTCTTAATTAAAAAATTTTAAAAAGTTTTTAGCCATGTCTCTGATATGCAGATGACACCACCCTTATGGCAGAAAGTGAAGAGGAACTAAAAAGCCTCTTGATGAAAGTGAAAGTGGAGAGTGGAAAAAGTTGGCTTAAAGCTCAACATTCAGAAAACAAAGATCATGGCATCCGGTCCCATCACTTCATGGGAAATAGATGGGGAAACAGTGGAAACAGTGTCAGACTTTATTTTTGGGGGCTCCAAAATCACTGCAGATGGTGACTGCAGCCATGAAATTAAAAGACGCTTACTCCTTGGAAGGAAAGTTATGACCAACCTAGATAGCATATTCAAAAGCAGAGACATTACTTTGCCAACAAAGGTTCGTCTAGTCAAGGCTATGGTTTTTCCAGTGGTCATGTATGGATGTGAGAGTTGGACTGTGAAGAAGGCTGAGCACCGAAGAATTGATGCTTTTGAACTGTGGTGTTGGAGAAGACCCCTGAGAGTCCCTTGGACTGCAAGGAGATGCAACCAGTCCATTCTGAAGGAGATCAGCCCTGGGATTTCTTTGGAAGGAATGATGCTAAAGCTGAAACTCCAGTACTTTGGCCACCTCATGTGAAGAGTTGACTCATTGGAAAAGACTCTGATGCTGGCAGGGATTAGGGGCAGGAGGAGAAGGAGACGACAGAGGATGAGATGGCTGGATGGCATCACTGACTCGATGGACATGAGTCTGAATGAACTCCAGGAGTCGGTGATGGACAGGGAGGCCTGGCATGCTGCAATTCATGGGGTCGCAAAGAGTCGGACACAACTGAGAGACTGAACTGAACTGAACTGAAGAATATTGCATCATTGTTTGTAGCAGCAAAAGGCTGGAAAAAGTGGAAATGTCTGCTAATAGCAGACTGGTTGCAACTATCTCCTCAATATGTCATCAATAAAACAACTAAGGTGCAGAATTATCCTACCACTTTGGAAGAATAAAAGAATGTATCCATATTTGTTGCCCTTCTGGATGGCACACAAGAAGCCAGTAACAATGGTTACATTCAGGGAGGGAAATGAGTGGCTAGATGACAAGGATGAGAGAGGCTTTTTTTCTTTTACTTTTTTTACAGTGTGCCCCTTGGTATCTTTGAATTTAGTATTGATGTACACATATTATTCTAAAATTGAAACAATTTGTTTTTTAAAAAAACATAGTGTTTTAAATGCCTAGTAATAGAGTATCATTCCGCCATATAATGAATTATTAGGCAGTCATAAGAAAACATGTTTTGGAAGAACAGAGATGCTTATTATGTGTCAAATGAAGAAAGCATGGTTTTAAATTGCATGCAGTTTCCCGATTTTGCTTTCATATATACCTGAAAAACAGAAAGGAAAATAACTCTACCAGCTTGTTGATAATGTTTGGTCATCTCTGATTGACAGGGTTCTGGGTATTGCTTTTCTTCAGGTTTCTCAGAATTTTCCATGCTTTTCACAATGAGAATGTTATCATTCCAGGGAGATGTGATACAAAATAGATAATCTTATCATCCATGTGTACCATATGTCAATCTTGGTAGATTTCAGCATTGTATTTTATTTCCCAGAACTGACTGTGAGGCAATTGTTCTTTAGCTAGATTTAAAGTAAACAATAAAGTCACTGCACCAAGATGAGCTTTGAGCTGTTTAAAAATGTGGTGGGGGTTGTCTTACAGTTTTGAAAGAGCTTACCTACCCTCAACTTTCCTCATTCCTATTTAGTTTTAAACAAACAAAAAGCAGCAAAAACAAAGAAAAATTTTATCTATCCCCAGTGCAGGGGGGAACCCCAACTTAACTACCCAGGTCTAAACCCAATCTAAGTCAAAAGAGGAAAAGGGTGGGAATTGAGAAAAACTTTTCTCCCCATCCCCTCCCTCCCAAACTCCACGTCTTGATTTAATTAACTAACCATATGAGGATTAAGGGCAGTGCAGTTTCATTCTGGGTTGCACAAAGTGGTTGTGATCTCTGTTTCTGCCTGCAGTGTTGTATCAGATCCTCTAAGCCTTTTCCTCCATCTAGATCCTGAACCTACTGTTTCTCCTAATTGTGCCCCCCTTCTGCTTCCCTCTCCCCTACATGTCTTATCTTCATATAATAATCCTGGATGTAATAGAAACTCCGTACACAATGGATGGAAGGAGGGAGGAAGAGAGACAGATAAACAGATGGATGGGTAGCGAGCTCCATTACAGAGTGTTCTGCTCCTTTTGGGGGCATTCAAACATTATTTATTATTGAGTTAACCTTGAAAAAGAGGCCAGTTTTCCAAGGATGAAATGAATGTGAAGATTAGCTATCATCTCTGCAATTCATGATAAGAGACATGGAATGCCTAGTCTCAACTTTATATATGGACTTGACTCTAGTTTCTACTAAGACCTGGAATAAATTATTTTAAAAACTACTACACATAATAGGGTCACCTCCACCATTTGCTGGATATGTAGGATTGACCATAATGCTATGAAAATGGAATGTACAGAATACTTTTTAAAAAATGTATTAATTTGGCTGCACCAGGTGTCAGTTGCAGCACATGGAATCCAGTTCCCTAACCAGGGATCAAACCCTGGCCCCCTGCACTGAAAGCACAGAATCTTAGCCACTAGACCACCAGGAAAGTCCCCAGGACAAATACTTAATGCTCTATTGAATCTTAAAGGCTATTTAGGACACACAAATATAGTATTAGTCATTGTGTTCCCTTTATATATTTAGTTAAATCATAAGAATGGAAGGAAAACAGAAGCATATCATGAAAAAAATAAGCAATGTGCCAACTGGAGTTTCTGTAGCCTTCATACAATGTTCATACACAGGCTCCCAGAGATCCTTCAGTTCGGTTCGGTTCAGTTCAGTTCAGTCACTCAGTCATGTCTGACTCTTTGTGACCCCATGAATCGCAGCATGCCAAGCCTCCCTGTCCATCACCAACTCCCGGAGTTTACCCAAATTCGTGTCCATTGAGTTGGTTATGCCAACATCAGGGTCTTTTCAAATGAGTCAGCTCTTCACATCAGGTGGCCAAAGTAATGGAGTTTCAGCTTCAACATCAGTTCCTCCAATAAACACCCAGGACTGTTCTCCTTTAGGATGGACTGGTTGGATCTCCTTGCTGTCCAAGGGACTTTTAAGAGTCTTCTCCAAGACCACAGTTCAAAAGCATCAATTCTTCGGCGCTCAGCCTTCTTCACAGTCCAACTCTCACATCCATACATGACTACTGGAAAAACCATAGCCTTAACTAGATGGACCTTTGTTGGCAAAGTAACGTCTCTGCTTTTTAATATGCTATCTAAGTTGGTCATAACTTTCCTTTGAAGGAGTAAGCATCTTTTAATTTCATGGCTTCAGTCATCATCTGCAGTGATTTTGGAGCCCAGAAAAATAAAATCAGCCACTGTTTCCACTGTTTCTCCATCTATTTCGCCATGAAATGATGGGACCAGATGCCATGATCTTAGTTTTCTGAATGTTGAGCTTTAAGCCAACTTTTTCACTCTCCTCTTTCATCAAGAGGCTCTTTAGTTCTTCACTTTCTTCCATAATGGTGGTGTCATCTGCATATCTGAGGTTATTGATATTTCTCCCAGAAATCTTGATTCCAGCTTGTGTTTACTCCAGCCCAGTGTTTCTCATGATGTACTCTGCATAGAAGTTAAATAAGCAGGGTGACAATATACAGCCTTGAGGTACTCCTTTTCCTATTTGGAACCAGTCTGTTGTTCCATGTCCAGTTCTAACTGTTTCTTCCTGACCTGCATACAGGTTTCTCAAGAGGCAGGTCAGGTGGTCTGGTATTCCCATCTCTTTCAGAATTTTTCACAGTTTATTGTGATCCACACAGTCAAAGGCTTTGGCATAGCCAGAGATCTTTAGGAAGTTCCAGAGTCTTATCTGAAGCTTAGTTTCCCCATTTGCAAGGAGAGAATATTAATTATACTACCCTTCAGGTTGTGACAAGGATGGTTAATAGGTGCTCAATAAATATTAGTTGATTTGGATTCTGTCTGAATTAACATTTAAAAAAGAAAAGAAAAAGGGGTACCCAAAGCCAGTGCTTTGTGAGAACCTGGAGGGATGGGATGGGGAGGGAGGTGGAAGTGGTGTTCAGGTTAGAGGGGACACATGTATACCTATGGCCAATGTATGGCAAAACCATCATAATGTTGTAATTATCCTCCAATTAAAAAAAAAAATCTTCCTGCCTGGTTAGGAAGCACTTCAGGTAAGAGGTAACTTGGTTGTGATTTGGAGGAAAAGGACCAAAAAGAAACTACTTGTGAATTCCAGGCCTGGTTTATCTAGTTAAAATTATGTTTGCTCTAATTCGTTCACGAATGAATCCATGAATCCACTTCCCCAGTGGCTCAGTGGTAAAGAATCCGCCTGCAGTGCAGAGAAGTGGGTTCAATCCCAGGGTCAGAAAGATCCCTTGGAGGAGGGCATGGCAACCCATTCCAGAAAAAAAATAAAGAAGTTCTTTCAGTACCAGGGTGACGGCTCAAAACCTAGAGAAAGTGGACATGTAAACTGAACAGTTTTTTAACATTGTTTTTCCAGGTGAGCTGGCATTGGAAGAATTTGACTGAACTGGATCAGCTCTGGATGCTAAAATGTTTACAGTTTAACTGGTACATCAATGTCTCCCCAACTCCCTATGAGCAGGGTGTATGGAAGAAGCATTATATTCAAATGGTGAAAGAACTCCATGTTACCAAGCCCAAGGTAAATTTGGGAAAAGAAGAATTATTAACATCAGCTACTTAGGAATTCTAGAACTAAGTTGGAGAAGGCCATTGGTTCAAAAGAAATATACCATGACTTCAAAATTCCCTTGTTCTAAGAACTTAACAGCTCTTTTCAAGATATCCATGTTCGTTGAAAGTCATCTGACACTCACAAACCACAGTTCCACCCAGGTTAGGACTTGGAGCTCCTCATTCTCTCCAGATTCCTGGATTTCTGTGTCTCTGATGCCTACAGTACACAATTCTGACACTGGGATTCTGTGGGTAATGTGCAGTATTTATTACCTATGGGTCATCAAATTTTACTTAACTAATTCAAATTTTCTGTGATTCTACCAGGCAAACTGAAGTTTATGTTTCTATCATTAATACAGAAAAGTCTGCAAAAAATTAGTAATTAGGAAAGGGCATAATGGACATATTAAAGTTCTTTTCACTTTAGAAACCAGCAATGTAAAGTCCTTACATAGAATTGTAAACAGTAAATAGTATGAGCATAAATTTTTCTAGTGGTTTTCTATGCATTGTAACCAATGTTTATGTTCGTTCTTATAGTCACAGTTAATTAGATAACTTATGGGAAATTTTTATGAGCTTTTTCTTTATGGCATGATCTATATACATGCAGAGTTGTGCATTGTTTTGTATAATAGAAGACTTCCTGAAAATTGTGTGTAAATTACAACTTTAAAATTATTGTTAAAACCAAGGGGATTTTTTTTTTATAGAAAAGCTGCAGTGAGTCCTTTTTGAATTGGAGAATCCTTTTGAAATATGACTAGTTAGCTCTTAACATGCTCATTTACGTTTCATTTTATTGTGTTTACTTGAAGTAGAAACCCTCTACATTTAATATAGTAATAAAGTGCATAATTAATATTGTTATAATTACAATGATAAAAGCAGTCTTTCTGATTTCAATGATGGCTGTTTTTCAGGAGAATTTCTTTTAAAAAGAAATATGTAAAGTGCAGTGGTGGAAGAGTTATTTTAAAAATTACAATAGCTATGACTCCTTTTATCACAAGGCTTTCCTTAACTCTCATTCAACGTCACTCATAGCCAGGGAAAGGCTTCAATAGCTGGCGCGTGGGCTGTTCTGGGACAGAGGACAGAAAAGTGATCAACCAGGTTGTAGAATGAAAAAAGGTTTTGAGTATTGTATGTAATACTAATTTTAATACTTGGTCTTCAACAATAACTCTTTTTCCTGAAACTATTTATACACTTCCCTGGTGGCTCAGATGGTAAGGAATCCATCTGCAATGCAGGAGATGCAGGTTTGATCCCTGGGTCGGGAGGATCCCCTGGAGAAGAGAATGGCCACCCACTCCAGTATTCTTGCCTGGAGAATCCCCATGGTTGGAGGAGCCTGGTGGGCTACAGTCCATAGGATCATAAAGAGTTGGACATGACTGAGCAACTAACACACACCTATTTTAAGATGATGAATAGTTCTGATACAAGAAAATTGCCACATTGTCGCTTAGTATTTCATTTCTTTAGGGAGTAGTTTGTTATAGTAAATTTCAGTTTTTCTATTAAAGAAAAAATTGGCAAATTAAACCCAGTAAGATATAAAAAAAGAATAATACATGATGACCAAGTGGGATGTATCCAAGGAGAGTAAGGTTGGCATAATATTAAAAAATCAGTCCATGTAATTCACAGAATAAAAGAGAAAAGATGTCTGGTTATTTCAATATATGCAAACAAAAGCATTTAAAATTTTTTCATCAGTTGCCATTTAAAAAAGTCTCAAAGGGCTTTGGGTAAAGGGAACAAAGTTTTTGTTTACTTAACAGAAAAGTCATCAGTTTTCATTATTATCTATTCTGTTAATGGGTCAAATATTTTGTACTTTTCAGAATTAATGTTTATTTATGTATATAGTTATGAGCATTCATGCCTAAATTTTCTCCCCTGAAATTGCTTTTTTATTATCATGTATTCTTTATTACCAGTGGTGTTAAACAAGACCTCTTCCAGCAAAAATAGATTTCATTCAATATAAACTCAGAAAAATGAAATGAATGTACATCTTATTTATTTTTTTGGCCACCCCGTGTGACGAGCTCTTAGTTCCCTGACCAGTGATTGAACTTCTGCCCTCAGCAGTGAAAGTGTGGAGTCCTAACCACTGGACCACCAGGGGTTGAATGTCCTTGAATGTCCATTTTAAGTGAGATCCGCACTGTGCTGTGCTTAGTTGCTCAGTCGTGTCCAACTCTTTTCAACCCCATGGCTGTAGCTCACCAGGCTCCTCTGTCCATGAGGATTCTCCAGGCAAGAGTACTGGAATGGGTTGCCAGGATTCACACAAAACACTGAACACTAATCTAGTAATGAGCCATCAATTATATAAAAGTAAAATGTCTTCTTCCTCTACTATTTACAATCACTCACTAGATCAGTAAATATGTATTAAATACTGTTATGTGCTAGCTGCTAAGGGTACAATGGTCTTAACCCCACTTTCTGGGAGCCTAGTCTGTGGTCCAGGACACAGACAAACAGATAGTTACCACACTGAATACGAAGTACTATCCTGTAAGAGAAATATGCACAAAGAAAGAGCAGTTGAAACAAGGATAAGAAACTAACTGATTCTGCTTGGAGGAACTTGGGGAATTTTAAAATTTTCACAAACAATTTAAGCAAACCAATTTACTGAGCAAAGCTTCCCTAATCTCTCAAAGAAAAAAAATTAAGGCTTTAATGGCTTCTCAACATAGCAGTACCTCTTCCCTTAGGCTGCTACTACTGCTAAGTCGCTTCAGTCTGTCCGACTCTGTGCGACCCCAGAGACGGCAGCCCACCAGGCTCCACCGTCGCTGGGATTCTCCAGGCAAGAACACTGGAGTGGGTTGCCACCTCCCTCTCCAATACATGAAAGTGAAAGCGAAGTCGCTCAGTCGTGTCCAACCCTTAGCAACCCCATGGACTGCAGCCTACCAGGCTCCTCCGTCCATGGGACTCTCCAAGCAAGAGTACTGGAGTGGAGTGCCGTTGCTACAACCGCATAAAAACCCTTACGAATTTTATATACAAGAAAACCAGACTTTCATTTTGGGCAATTAGAAAATAGACTTTCCAAAAAAAAAAAAGACTTTCATCTCCCAGTTCTTTAGAAATGGCTGAAGTTTTGATAATTGATAAAGTCTATAGTTTACCCCTACATAATGGAAATTGTCTCTGTGTTTTAGATAGGTAGAACAGGGTACTGTTTTTAAGAACATATATTGTTATGAACAAACTAACTGCAGTTGTGGAATAACTGTATAATGATATGGCAGGAGAGGTGGCGATGCAGGATAGAGAAGCTCACTGTGTGGCCTGAAGCTGGAGAGTCCCGGATTCAAATTCTGACTCTGGGTCTTACTGCTTATGTCTTCACAGTAGTAGTGGAAAAATTTATCAGTTTATCCTACCTTCAGTTTTCTCTTCTGTAAAATGGAAGCAGTTATGATTACCTTTTAAAGTTATTATGAAGGTTAAATAAAGTAATGTAGGAATGGGACTTTCCTGGTGGTCCAATTGTTAAGACTCTGTGCTTCCAATGTAAGGGGTGCAGGTTCGATCCCTAGTAGGGGGAACTAAGATCCCACATGCCTCACTGTATAACCCCCCTCAAAAAATAATAATGCAGGAATACTTCCTGATAGTGCCTGGCACATACAAGTACCTCTGGGTCGGTGGCTGCTGTAATCACTGCCACCATTATCAGTGCCATCATGGTGATGATAATAATGATTTTTTTAAAGGATTTATTTATTTATTCATTTTTGGTTGCAAAGGGTCTTCGTTACTGCCCTTGGGCATTCTCTAGCTGTAGTGAGCAGGGGCTATTCTTTACCTTCCATACTCAGGATTCTTATTGCGATGGCTCCTCTTGTTGCAGAGCACAGACTCTAAAGCTCTGTCTCAGTGGTTGTGGCACACGGGCATGTGGAATCTTCCTGGACCAGGGATTGACCCAGTGTCCCCTGCATTGGCAGGCAGATTCTTAATCACTAGACCACCAGGGAAGCCCATGTTCTTTGTTTTACTTTTGTTATTATTATAGTGTTTTGAGAACAGAAATAATTTTCTCCTTCTAGACACCTGTAAAGATGGGTTTGTGATCGTGGATGTTCAACCCATTAGAAGCAGTTCTCCAGCTGTCTCCTTCATCTGCTTTCCAATCCTCTTCCTCTTCAAGAAAGAAGAACCACCCAGGGGAGAAAGAACTCCCACCCTGGAGGTCTTCTGACAAGCATCCAACTGATACCATTCACTTCAATTACCTGGACAACTGTGACCCCATTGAACACACCTGGCAAGGGTAAGAACTGTGCCCTTCTCCACTTCTTTCCTTTTAGAAACAATTTACTGGCACTTTGGTCTACGAAAAGATGAAAACAGAAGCTACTGTGAAATACAAATGCTTTTCACTGGTGGTGGTGGTTTAGTCACTGAGTCAGTCAGACTCTGTGCAACCCCATGGACTATAGCCCACCAGGCTCCTCTGTCCATGGGGACTCTCCAGGCAAGAATACTGGAGTGGGTTGCCATTCTCTTCTCCAGGGATCTTCCCAACCCAAGTATCAAAACTGCATCTGCTGCGTTGCAGGTGGATTCTTTACTGCTGAGCCACCAGGGAAGCCCCAGGAAGCAAAAAGTGATTGAAAGTAAATGAACCTTTATTGGTAAATTTGACCTTTTCTTTAGGATTTGTTTGCATTTTGTAGCTGTAATGCTTTCCTTACAGCTTCTTTTAATACCTCAGAACAGTCTTTTCCGTATTTACGCCTCCTTTCTGTGACATTGATATACATATATATATATATATATATATATATATATAATACATATATATATCAAATGATATAATCATATATATATTTAATTATATATGTACATACATAATTTTGTATGGGCTTCCCTGGTGGCTCAGAACCCACCTGCAATGCGGGAGACCGGGGTTCCATCCCTGGGTTGAGAATATCCCCTGGAGGAGGGCATGGTAATCCACTCCAGTATTCTTGCCTGGAGAATCCCCATGGACAGAGGAGGCTGGCGGGCTACAATCCATGGAGTCACAAAGAGTTGGACACAACTGAGCGACTAAGCACAGTGCAGCTTAATTTTGTATAAAAAAATGTATTATATGAAGAATACACGCAGAGTATATATTTACTTAACAAATTCTGGAAGTAATTTCTGAATTGCTAACTCATATCATTGTCAAAACAAATCTGCTAACTAGAATTCAATGTTTGTTTCTGGTTCATTTTGCCTTTAGCCTGAGGGTATATACTCATAATAATAATAATGTGAATCCATACTTTATCCTATTATATGCAATCACTTTAGAAAACAAATATTAATGTTAATACAAACAATAAGGTTACTGAAAACAGTTTAGGATGTCTTTGCCTGTGTTTTTGTCTTTAGGATATGTTCTACTAAGGCGGTTCAGACAAATGACTGTGTTAAAGTCCCATGAAGTTATTCCTTTGTGTGGGGGTAACACCACCAGCTGTTTTTAGATTTTTGGAATTTTTTTTCTTTTATTTCATAATTTTGAGATGGTTCCAAAGTCAAATATACAAAACAAAGTGTATCTGGAGAAGTCTCCAATACTGTTCCCTGTTCCTAACTGGATCACAGGGGAATCCTACAGATAGGTAAACTATTTGTTAAAATGTCCTTACATTTAAAAAATCATAAAGGTGGGGAAGTGGGGCGGATGAAAAAAATATAAACAAATACAGACACATGCACCCCTTTCTGAAAGAAATGGTGTCCCACAATACATACCACTTTATCCCACTTCTTTCTTCATGTAACAATATTTCCAGGAGCTCACTCTACAGGTATATGAAGAAATACTCTGGCCTCCTTTTGACAGCCCACAGTCCTCCATTGTGTGGATGTGTCAGAGTTTATTCAACCCCTTCTCTATTGATAGACACTTGGCTTATTTCCAGCTGAGTGAAGATAATCTTTTAAACCGCAGGAACAACAAAATCAAATAGACAAACAGCAATGCCAACCACCACAGCTTTAAAATGATATTTATAATTTCCCCAATGCTCTCCAATTAACAGAAGAAGGAAAAGACATGAAATGACCCCAGCTTTCAACTGACAGTCAAGTGATAAGAAAAATAAATCACAGGACAGATCTGAACTAAGGAAAGCACAGTCGCTGATAAGTATTGCTTACAAGACATCCCCCCACCCCCCATAATGTCAATGAAAAATGCTGGATCTCTATAGTCCTATTCTTGAGATTGATTTTTTTTTAATGGAAACCATTACGTAACGGTTTAAATTCTGGTCTCTGACACTGACTGGCTAGCTGTGTGACCTTGAAAATGCCCTTTATTTAATCTCTCTGAGCCTCAGTTTTTTTAAAAGCTTGGATGGATTGATGTGTGTGAATCTGCTTTGAATACTATACAATATAAAGGAAGTATTATTATCATTGTTTCTTTCTTCTTCTGTGAGTCCTTTGGGGTCACAGAGGGGAGCCTATAGAAATTTCTCTGTAGAAATTACTTATCTGTAGAATGCAAGTTCCACTGACCTAAGAAAAAGGTATTGTGTTGTGCTTAGTTGCTCAGTTGTATCCAACTCTCTGCGGTCCCATGGACTGTAGCCCACCAGGCTGCTCTGTCCACAGAATTTTCCAGGCAAGAATACTGGAATGGATTGCCTTTTTCTATTTCAGGGGATCTTCCTGACCCAGAGATTGAGCCCATCTTCTCTTGCATCTACTGCATTGGCAGGAGAATTCTTTACCACTGGCACCACCTGGCAAACGCAAGAAAAAGATATTGAGTTGGCCAAAAGCTTGATTCTGGTTTTTCCTTAACATGTTATGGAAAAACCCAAACGTTTTGGCCAGCCCAATACACATTCCATAGGTGTTCTGTCACCAGATGACTTCAGAAAAAAAAAAATGAATTAAGAACTTTTCTTTCCCTAATTAAGAAATAGCTAATTGACAACCTAATAAAAGTCAGTGGTTGTGACTAGGGAGAATTATCATTTCAGAGCAGAATTTCCCAAATTGTGGTTCTGTACCCTCAGTGTATCCCTTTCAGCACATATGAGAGCCTTTGGAGCCAAGCAGAAGGGAATAAGGGTGGAATAAAAAGTTTCTATTAGTAGTAAAGATTTAGAAAAAGGCTGTAGATACACACTAAAGGAAAATTAATATAAAATGGGTGTCGATTGGGAGAAGGATAAGTGTGAACTCATGAATAAATCACTTCTATAGCTCTCCTTTAAAGCTTAATTACTTTCTGTTTCAACGCATTTTCAAGTGTTATGTTCCAAAAGAGAAAGAGAGAGATGAGCTTTTTGAAATAGGTTAGTCTATATTCTGAGGAGACAATCTGGTTGGACGGGATGAGATTTATCACAGATATATGTACCGAGGACCAAGGGAATGAGGAAGCTTAAAATAGAACAGTAAAATTGTCAGTGAAAACCTTAATTGAGAAAAATAACTATGAGGTTTATCACCCGAGCCACTCAGGCATGCGGCTGCCTAGTTGCCCAGCCCCTCCTCAGCCAGAAGTAGAAAAGAAATCTGGGGGAGAACAGGGAATTTGCAAGAAGATAAAAGTTGGTGACGTATGCTTACAAACTATGAGCTGCTGCTGCTGCTAAGTGGCGTCAGTCGTGTCTGACTCTGTGCGATCCCATAGACAGCAGCCCACCAGGCTCCCCCGTCCCTGGGATTCTCCAGGCAAGAACACTGGAGTGGGTTGCCATTGCCTTCTCCAACAAACTATGAGCACAATCGGACATTTCTCTGGCTTAAAAAACAAAACAAAAATCAAAGGCTAAACAGAAACCCTCTCTCTGGGTTTTTGACATTCATCTGTCACCCTCTAGCAGGGCTTGCTTAAGTTAAAACAGTCATAAATTAAAGACTTCAAAAGATGTGCTCATTCAAGCTGAAAGGGAAACCAGGGCAAAGTAAACAAGGATGGAACACCATTAAGCTACGAGTAGGTGAAGTGTGCGATTATATGGATCTACTTGTGTGTGTTATTTGCTCAGTCATGTCTGACTCTGTGACCCTGTGGACTGTAGCCTGCCAGGCTTCTCTGTCCATGGAATTCTCCAGCCAAGAATACTGGAGTGGGTTGCCATTTCCTCCTCCAGGGGATCTTCCAACCCAGGGATCAAACCTGGGTCTCCTGCATTGCAGGTGGGTTCTTTACCATCTGAGTCACCAGGGAAGCATACTTGTGTGGATTCTGTAAATATGCTAATTAGAATCACTGCTGCTGCTAAATCGCTTCAGTCATGTCCGACTCTGTGCGACCCCATAGACAACAGCCCACCAGGCTCCCCCGTCCCTGGGATTCTCCAGGCAAGAACACTGGAGTGGGTTGCCATTTCCTTCTCCAAATTAGAATCACTGTTTCTGCTTAATTATGATAAGGAGCATTAAGGCATAATTAAACCCTCCAAAAGTGAGCTGGGATGTTTGACTCCACATTGGTGTCTGTGATGTGAGTGCATGCTCAGTCTTGTCTGACTCTTTGCAACCCCATGGACTGTAGCCTGCCAGGCTCCTCCTTTCCTTGGAATTTTCCAGACAAGAATACTGCAGTGGGTTGCCATTTCCTACTCCAGGAGATCTTTCAGACCCAGGGATCAAACCCGAGTCTACTGTGTCTCCTGCGTTGGCAGGCAGAGTCTGTACCACTCTGCCACTGGGGGAGCCTTGTGGCTGTTCAGGCCGCAGGCTGCAGGTGGCTAAGGCCCCCTCCCTCCACTGCGCCAGTTTCCCCCACCGCCCACCACACCCCTCCCTCGGAGGAAAGGAGAAACCTCCTACATGAGGCAAGGTGATTGTGAAAATGAAATACTAGCTATGGGGCCTGAGAGGAGAGGAACTGGGTTTTGAGGAAATTCATTTAGGGGACATAAAGAAGTAAGGAGTAAATAAAATCTGACAATAAAATGGATAATGAAGGACCTACTGTACAGCACAGGGAACTCTGTTTAATGTTATGCGGCAGCCTGGATGGGAGAGGGGTTTGGGGGAGAATGGACACATGAATACGTATGTCTGAGTCCCTTTGCTGAAAGTCCACCTGAAGCCATCACAACATTGTGAATCGGCTGTACTCCAGTGTAAAATAGAAAGCTGAAAACGAAACAGAAACGACAAGTGCAGCTGTGGAGAGAGTGTGGTAGACACAGCCCAGGTGTGATTAGAGTGGAGAAAATCACAGATTCATTAGATAGAAAGTTCTTGCATCATTTAGACAGGTTTATCTAGGAAGATTCAGGAGGAACTAGAGAAACAGGGGAACAGGAAAAACTTAGGGGAGCGCCTTACAAAGCCAGGATGAGAAGGACAGATCACCAGCGCCCAGGGAGGACCTGAGGCCTGAGCACTGGTATGCACCCTGCCCCTCAAAGTGGGAAGAGGCGTGTGATGCTAGGCGAGGTTAAAGCTTTGTGAGATGGGGCAGTTAGAAGAAAAACAGTGCGGGTGTGAAGGACAAAGAACATTCCTTTGAATATCCCCAAACTTTTGGGCACCAGGGACCAGTTTTATGAAAGAGAATTTTTTCCATGAATTGTAGAAGGGGGGATTGTTTCAGGATGATTTAAGTGCATTACATTTATTGTGTACTTTATTTCTATTATTATTACATCAGCTCCACCTCAGATCATCAGGTATTAGATCCCGGAGGTTGGGGACCCCTCTCTCGGCTCTCTCTCCAGGGCATGGCTATCAGGTCACTGAGGCATCTTCACTGTTTGCCTGTCATTACTTAGAGCCTTCAAATAATAGAATTATCCCCCAAACAGAAACATTCTCAAAGAAACAGTTTCAAATCTGTGTATATTGTTGTGAGTGGGTGATGTTTTCTACTATTATTAGGTTTAAGTTTCAAGGGTACCTGATTCCCCTTTGAATTCTAGCACTGCCTCATCATAGCTGCTTCATTGAACCACCTTTTGGTGTGAATCATTGATAGAAGCTAGCCTTCCCATGTGGCTCAGTGGTAAAGAATCCACCTGCCAATATTGGAGACACGGGTTTGATCCCTGGTTCAGGAAGATTCCCCTGGGAGAGGAAATGACAACCCATTCCAATATTCTTGTCTGGGAAAATCCTATGGACAGAGGAGCCTCGTGGGCTACAGTCTGTGGGGTCCCAAAGAGTTGGACATGACTGAGTGAAGCTCTATTTGGTTACTAATGCTTTATCATTTTGAAGATGATTTATTAAAATTATATAAACATCAAGGTATGTTCATTCCCATTAGTATTTTGTTGTGGTGGTTGTTTGTTTGTTTTGCTTTTTGGCCACACCATGTGGCATGTGGGATCTTAATTCCCTGACCAGGTATTGAACCTGTGACCCCCTGCATTGGAAGCTCAGAGTCTTAACCACTGGACCATTAAGGAAGTCCCATCATTAGTTATTATAATAAAATTGCAGACAGAACAAAGCCTTGAAAAAATACAAACACTACAGGACAGCCAGGTGCCACCTTAAACTTCAGAGATTTTCCCATCTTGAGTAAAGACGTGAAAAAAATAATTTTTTAAAATCTTGACAGCTGGCCCCACAATTCCTTTTTGGGAAGAGGAAGGAGGGAGCACTGAGGAGCAAATGCTACAGGCACCTGGACTCCAGGGGAGGGAAAACCCACCAGGCTGGAGATTAGAGGAAGAGTTTCTTGTTTCTGCTCCTGCAAGGAGTTGGGGGGGTGGGGGGCAGAGGGCAGAAAGGAAAGAAATAAGACCACAAAAGAAAAGCCAGCTGGATGGAGGGAAGCTGAGCCCAGGCAGGGGAAAATGACATGTCAGTGTTAGATGGTAACCCAGCCATTCCCAATCAAATTTGTTCCCTATTACTGGGATGTAAAGCCTGCCTTCCATCTCTTGAGGAAATTGTACTCAATTTACACATGCAAGCAAGATCTCAGTAGTCTAGAAACCAAGAAAGCCCTTCAGGACTACTTACAAAAACCAAGGTGGGGAGGGCGGGACTTCCCTGGCAGTCCAGTGGTTAAGACTTCACACTTCCAGCGGGTGAAGGTTTGATCCTTGGTAAGGGAACTAAGATCCTACACACTGAACTTGGCCAAGGGAGGGGAAAAAATGCTATCCTTAAAAATAAAACCAAGAGGGGTGGGCTTTGGGCTTCCCAGAGCTGGAATTGGGACCCAGCTGAGCTGACATCTTGTTTTTTCTTTCCTTTTTCCTACCAAGTTAAGTATAAAAACAAGTACCTTTTTGTCTCACGCTCAGCTTTTTTTCTTGAAGATTAGAAGTCCTCACTTTCCAGGTTTTGATTTAGCGAAGGATTTCAAAAAGCTTTCTGTTCACAGCGTTGAGCTAAATAAAAGTTAACAAAAGCTTCTAATTGCCTGCTTACTCTAATTGCTTTAGATAAGACCTTATCTTGCCTGGTGCTCCTCTCCTTAACTCCAGCCTCTGTGGTTACTGTCTTGACCTCCTTCCAGGATAACTTGATTCTTAATGTCCTGATTGTTTTTAATAGTCTTTAAGCTTTCTCACTTTTTTCCCCCTATCTGGATTAAGAGAGGAGGAGAAAGGAGTATTCTCTAAAGCGATTCATGGTTCATGAATCATGAACAAATCATGAACAAACAAACAATCAAGAAAAAACAATGGTTTAAGAATTGGGAAACCCCAGGTTCTGGCCTTAGCTTTACTGTTGACTAGCAGACACTCAAGCTATTTCTAAAATAAATTAGAATTGCATTTTTTTTTAATAACTCAGGTTTCTTTTAAATATTTATTTTATTTATTAAGTATTTATTTCACTGCACCAGGTCTTAGTTGCAGCACATAAGATCTTCAGTCTTCCTTGTGGCATGTGGGATCTAGCTCCCTGACCAGGGATCAAACCCACACCCACTGCATTGGGAGCACAGAGTCTTAGCCACTGGACCACCAGGGAAGTCCCTGAAATACCTCTTTAATGTCTCTTCCAGGCTAAAGTCTGAATGTCTGGACCCTCATAGTTTCCCACATTTCCTCTCTGCTTTCCCCCAGTACCAAAAAAGAATCCAGTGTATTCATGAATCCTAATTCTAAATCATTAAAAACTGGTTTCTGTCTCCTTTTTTTTCCTTCGAACTTTAGAAAACCTAATTAATTAAAACAGAAGAATTTATAAAACATAGTTTATACAGTGGTTTTCTTGCAAGCAGTCTTTAACAGACTTCTTTCAAATTCTGACAAATACACTAGGTGTTTGGTTTGGGTATGCAGAACTAAAAATATCTAAAGGAGAGATTTTTAATTACTTAGTTCAACCTGTGAAATTCCTGAGAATTCCATTTGGAAGAAAGAATAAGAAAGAATATGGGGGACTTCCCTGGTGGTCCAGTGGCTAAGACACTGTAGTCCCAGTGTAGGGGGCCTGGGTTTGATCCCTGGTCAGGAAACTAGATTCCACATGCCACAGTGAAGACCTGAAGAAGCCAAATGAATGAATAAATAAAATTTAGGAGCAAAACAACAATATATTTTTTGAAAAAATGGAATATGGGCTTTGCAGTCTGAAAGACCTGGCCTTTTTTTTTTCATGGTAGCAAGCAAACTGAATTTATTTCAGAGAGAAAATACAAAACTCTCAGCATAGACACAGAGGAGGTGAAGTGCCCCAGACCGGGGCTTTGCAGTGCAACTTTAGATAAGTTACTTAACCTCTCTGGGCCTCAATTTTTAAAAATATTTCCCTGTTTTATTCATACTTTTTTAACTTTATTTTTTAATTGGAGGAAAATCGCTTTACAATGTTGTGATGGTTTCTGCCATAAAATCATGAAATGCTTCACCAATTTGCATGTCATCCTTGAGTAGGCGCCATCGTAATCTTCTTTGTATCATTCCAATTTAAGTATATGTGCTGCCAAAGTGAGCACTGAGCCTCAATTTCTTCATCTATGAAATGGGAATGATACTTCCCTTGCAGGACTGTTGTGAGGATCACATGCCAGATATATATTAAGTATTCAATACATGTTCATGTTCTCCTCCATTAAACACCATCTTATTTTTTACTGTACTCACCAAGAGCACACACTTGGGCCTGAAACAGCCTAGGTTCAATGCCTGATCCCACAATTTTAGCAACTCAGTGATTTGGGACAAGTTGTTAACAATCTCAGAAGCACTGTTTTCTCATCTGGAAAATGGAGTTAGCAACAACAGTGCTCAGCTCCAGGAAGCGTTCATGAACTAGTCATATCCATCAGAATCACATTAAATCACCATGGAGACAGCAGGGATGCTGAGAGAGTGCTGATGCTGAGTGGCTGCTGAGTTGCTGACGAGGGGTCAGCCAGGTGGCCAGGAGGAGGCTCCAACCTACTCTTTCTTGATTTTACCTTTATTTTCCCCACTTTTCTTTTTTAAAATATTTTAAATTATTTTTTTGCTATCAGTTCAGTTCAGTCCCTCAGTCATGTCTGACTTTTTGGGACCCCATGAATCGCACCACCCCAGGCCTCCCTGTCCATCACCAACTCCCGGAGTTCACTCAGACTCACATCCATTGAGTCAGTGATGCCATCCAGCCATCTCATCTTCTGTCGTCCCCTTCTCCTCCTTCCCCCAATCCCTCCCAGCATCAGAGTCTTTTCCAGTGAGTCAACACTTCGCATGAGGTGGCCAAAGTACTGGAGTTTCAGCTTTAGCATCATTCCTTCCAAAGAAATCCCAGGGCTGATCTCCTTCAGAATGGACTGGTTGCATCTCCTTGCAGTCCAAGGGACTCTCAAGAGTCTTCTCTAACACCACACTTCAAAAGCATCAATTCTTCGGCACTCAGCTTTCTTCACAGTCCAACTCTCACATCCATACATGACCACTGGAAAAACCATAGCCTTGACTAGACAGAACTTTGTTGGCAAAGTAATGTCTCTGCTTTTCAATATGCTATCTAGGTTGGTCATAACTTTTCTTCCAAGGAGTAAGTGTCTTTTAATTTCATGGCTGCAGTCACCATCTGCAGTGATTTTGGAGCCCAAAAAAATAAAATCTGACACTGTTTCCACTGTTTCCCCATCTATTTCCCATGAAGTGATGGGACCAGATGCCATGATCTTTGTTTTCTGAATGTTGAGCTTTAAGCCAACTTTTTCACTCTCCTCTTTCACATTCATCAACAGGTTCTTTAATTCCTCTTCACTTTCTGCCATAAGGGTGGTGTCATCTGCATATCTGAGGTTATTGATATTTCTCCCGGCAATCTTGATTCCAGCTTGTGCTTCTTCCAGCCCAGCGATTCTCATGATGTACTCTGCATAGAAGTTAAATAAGCAGGGTGACATTATACAACCTTGATGTACTCCTTTTCCTATTTGGAACCAGTCTGTTGTTCCATGTCCAGTTCTAACTGTTGCTTCCTGACCTGCATATAGGTTTCTCAAGAGGCAGGTCAGATGGTCTGGTATTCCCAGCTCTTTCAGAATTTCCCATAGTTTATTGTGATCCACATAGTCAAAGGCTTTGGCATAGTCAATAAAGCAGAAATAGATGCTTTTATAGAACTCTCTTGCTTTTTCAATGATCCAGCGGATGTTAGCAATTTGATCTCTGGTTCCTCTGCCTTTTCTAAAACCAGCTTAAACATCAGGAAGTCCATGGTTCACGTATTGCTGAAGCTTGGCTTGGAGAATTTTGAGCATTACTTTACTAGCATGCATTTTTGGCTATGGTGGGTCTTAATTGCAGCATGTGGGATCTTTCACTGTGGGGCACGGGCTTCTCTCTAGATGTGGTTCCCGGGCTCAGTAGTTGTGACTTGCAAACTTAATTGCCCTGTGGCTTGTGGGATCTTAGTTCCCCACCAGGGATCAAACCCTCATCACCTGCATTGGAAGGCAGATTCTTAACCACTGGACCACCAGGGAAAGCCCATCCCCACTTTTCTTTGTCCTTCTCTTTTGTCTTCTCTCTCACAGTTTCTGCTGTGTGAAAAATTGCATCCAGAGCGGTAAGACATGTAACCCATGTATTTTCTTTCCCTGCATGGCCTCCATAAATCTTGTGTCTGTGCATGACTCCTTCTCAGTGCTGGGTTTTTGATTCCACGCCCCCAGGTAGAATACTGTGTGTTGAACTCTGCGACATGGATTTGGTGCTGTGTGCCCTCCTCTGCCTCTGATACCTCCAAGATGAAAAGACCTAATTGCTAATAATCCTGGGAGCAAAATTAATTCTCAGGAAGGACCACGACTTAGCATCTTTGCATTTCTCTTTTACCTCTGAAAGAGCATAGTCTGCTTGTTCTGTGTTGTGGCCTCTTATTTGATCATGCTATGCATAATAAATTAATGTGGCATTTCCAACAGGAGTAATTCTACTTGCTTCTTTCCCTGAATATTTAGACTGGGGCCAAATGGCTTCTTGTTTTTACTTAAGAGTTAAACAAAAGCGACTTCCCTGGTGGTGCCGTGGTTAAGACTGTGCCTTCCAATGCAGGGACTGCAGGTTCAATCCCTGATGGGGGGACCAAGATCCCACATGCCTCACTGTTCAAAAACCAAAACAAAAAACAGAAGCAATATTGTAACAAATTCAATAAACAACTTTAAAAATGGTCCACATCAAAAAATTTCTTTAAAAATATATATGTATGCATATGTAGTCTATATGTATGTGCATGTGTATAACCCTTTGTACTAAATAGTTTGGCTTTTTACAGCAAACTACATTAGAAGCCAATTTGTTCAGACACGGATGCTTTGAAATGTAAATTCATAGTCCCTACTAACAAAGAACCATAGGAATTCTATGTCCTGTGCATATTTGGCGGCACATCCTGACTTTACGTCACCTATTTGGGAGGCTGAATGGTACCATTATATAATCTTGGACTTAAATTTCAAAACCCTGGCTAGAATTTTCTGCTTAGCCTTTCCCCTACAACTGACGGTTTTACCCCAGAGCTAAAGACAAATGAACAAAAACAGGCCTGTTGCTGTGTTATTTCTTGCTCACCTCTATTTCTCTATTTAAAAAAAAATTTTAAGGTATATATTTTTTTAACGTGGACCAATTTTTTTCAATGGCC
The DNA here is from genome assembly GCF_019923935.1 of Bubalus bubalis. Classification (NCBI taxonomy): domain Eukaryota; kingdom Metazoa; phylum Chordata; class Mammalia; order Artiodactyla; family Bovidae; genus Bubalus; species Bubalus bubalis. The sequence continues at coordinate 45,748,876 of NC_059157.1, forward strand.
AAATCATACAACATGCAGGATCTTTAGTTGGGGCGTGCAAACTCTTAATTATGGCATGCAGGATCTAGTTCCCTGACCAGGGATGGAACCTCAGCCCCTTTGCATTGGGAGCTCAGAATCTTAGCCACTAGACCACCAGGGGAGTCCTAGACCCATTGTTTCTTGACTGTTTTCCCTTCATTCCTGCAGTCCTTTCTTCCCTTAGGATCATTAGTTACTGAGACCTGTTTAAGGGCAAGCATTGTGGCCAGGCTTAAATCACAAAATGTCTTGGACCAAAATGAGGTCATGCTTGAGGTCTCTTTCAGGGACCCCCTCCCCTATCTGCTTACAACACCCAATGTTGACATAAAAGAAATTTCCAGTTATTTCAACCAGATCCGTCAGATGCTCTGGACCAAACTCAAGACTGGCAAATTTGTACCCTTTGTATATTTCCTCAGGCTTCCCAGGTGGCTCAAGTGGTAAAAAAAAAAATCCACCTACCAATGCATGAGATACAGGTTTGATCCCTGGGTTGGGAAGATCCCTTGGAGGAAGAAATGACAACCCACTCCAGTATTCTTGTCTGGAAAGTTCCATGGACAGAGGAGCCTGGCAGGCTACAATCCATGGGGTTGTAAAGAGTCAGACACAACTTAGCCACTGGACACAAACACACACGCATGTAATTCCCCATATTTTGTCTTTCCTTTTGTCATGATAGGCATTAAAGTCTTAAAATGAAGGGGGTCTACAAGCTTTTTTTCAGGAACAACCAGGAAGGGTGGTGGCTGACTAGCCACTCAAGATGGCTGTTCCCTTGCTCTCTGTCCGTCCCTTGCCCGACCAGTGTCTGCTTCATTTACACTTACTCTGGCCTTCCTACATACTTGCCTTGGGCCCCAGCTAGTGATTGTTCTTATCAAAGGGGTGGTGAGGGGTGTGCCCTTCTGTTGGTTTCCCTGGTAATCGATGAGCCCATCTGACATCAACTCCCCTGTAACTGGCAATCTCCCCCTCCACCAGGAGCAAAGACTGCTGCCACGTCCTGAAGGTGTCTGCTGCACAGGGTGGGGGTGTCACTCTAGGACTTTGCTTCAGACACAGAAGCTCCCCATCTGTCAAACCACTGATGTCTCCGTTGCTTGATGGGTGTGTGCATGCTAAGTCACTTCAGTCATGCCTGATTCTTTGCAACTTTATGGGCTGTAGCCCGGCAGGCTCCTCTGTTCATGGGATTCTCCGGTCAAGAACACTGGACTGGGTTTGCCATTCCCTTCTCCATGGGATCTTCCTGGCGCAGGGATCAAACCCCCATCTCCTGTGTCTCCTGCATTGCTAGTGGATTCTTCACCACTGAGCCACCGGGGAAGCCCTCTGTTGCCCAATGCAGGCTTTCATCAGTCTTGAAGCTGGGCAAATGCAGGCTTTGTAGGCCTGTGAGGTGCAGTCCAACAGGTGGGCATAAAGAGACTAGCTTCCAGAACCCCTCAAGAAGGGGTGAGACACTTGACAGCTTGGGGAGGTGGTGACAATTACCAAGAGGAGAGGTGGTGGGGCGGGGGAGTCCCTGGGACCTGCCAGGGTGGAAAAGGAGAGCTTGAGAGGAGCCTGCCTGGGCCTGTGGATCTCCCCCTGGGGGGACTTAGGAGAAAGGGTTCCTCAAATACAGTGATAAATATACTCTGCACTGTAATAGGATTCCATTTCAAACTGTTACACCCGAGGTGTTACGAGCCCATTCTTGTGTCACAGAAAACTAAGCTGTTCCTCCATTTGGAAGGCATTATTTTATTTTCCTTGTTCCCAAAATAGCACAAAGGAAGGCTTCTGTTTACTTTGTGCTAACCTTAGAGCAACATGAATATGCTGACTGTACGCGGATCTTGAAACAACACCGAAAACTTCCAACACGGGAAGACAATTAATTCCCACTCCTTCCCTCTTTCCTCTTGGATTCCAACAACTGGCTGTGTTTAACCCTAGTTTTGCCTACTCTTTCCCAGAAAAGTCACAGCTAACATGCATGGATCTACTAGCAGGAGCATAGATTCAGTAGGGTGTGGGATTCCAGCTTGATTCTCTGGGGGCTGACATCTCATCAGAGAACTAGTCCTGAAGAGCATATGTTCAGTGCTGAGTTTGGGGATCTGCATGATAATGGCTTTAGGAATGCAGCTGAGACAAAAATCCCTGAGGGTTGAAACACTCAAGCTTCTTGGAGAAGGTGAGCCTCCAAGGATAGATGTAGAGAAAGAGTAAAGAGAGCAGTTGAGTAAGTCAGAAAGAGAAAAACAAATATTGTATATTAACGCATGTATGATATGCATTATGGCAGGCTACCGTCTATGGGGTCTATATGACCAAAGTCACAACCAAAGCGACTCAGCATGGATGCACCACACACATATACAGAATCTAGGAAAACAGTACTGATGAACCTATTTACAGAGAAGAAATGGAGATGCAGATGTAGGGAATGGACTTGTGGACACGGTGGCGGAAGGAGAGGCTAGGACAAATTGAGAAAATAGCATTGATGTATATACACTCACTCACTCTCAAAGTCACTCAGGTGTCTGACTCTTTGAGACACCATGGACTGCAGCCTGCCAGGCTCCTCTATCCATGGGATTTCCCAAGCAAAAATACTGAAGTGGGTTGCCATTCCCTTCTCCAGGAGATCTTCCCAATCCAGGGATCAAACCTGAGTCTCCTGCATTGCAGGCAGATTCGTTACCATTTGAACCACCAAGGAAGCCCCATGTATCCTCATAACTTGTGGGAGGCTGCTATATAGCACAGGGAGCCCAACCTGGAGCTTTGTGATGACCTAGAGGGGTGGAATGCGGGGGGAGGGAGGCTCAAGAGGGTAGGGGGATATAAATATATATATAATTATGACTGATTAACATTGATGTATGGCAGAGAGCACCACAACATTGTAAGGCAATTATCCTCCAATCTAAAAATATATATAGAGAGACAGGCAGGTGGAGGGTGCAGGCGAGAGCAGCCTGTGTGGGGCATCTCTGTGGAGGAAGAGGGACCCAGTTCACTGGAGACAGCAGTCATGGGTGAAGCGATTTCTGATTCAGTGAAAGACTAAAGTAGGATTTTCCCCAGATTAATGGAAACGCTGTGTGTTGCAAACATATCCATCAGAGCATTAGAGGGAGGTAATGGATGACCTAACTCCTGGGACCTGCCAGCTGAATATGGAGTTGGGAGGGGGACTGTATTCAAGGAGGCTCAGCCTCTGTACATCTGCTTGCTCTCCTATGTTGCTCTGCCCAGTCGGGGCCAAGATAAGGGTGCATGTTCGCCCTCCTGCTCCCTGTAAACTCAGCTCGTATTATGTCTTTCTCTCGCTCTCTCCCTTCCTCTGCCTTTTCTGCTCACAGCCAGATGTTGAGAAGTCCTTCCTCGCTGTGAGTTTTGGATGGAATGTCCACGTGTGACATCAGTCTTTTGTGCACATGCCCAGATTAGCAGGGAGGGTAAACAATGGGAACTCTATCAATACCCACCTGGTCTCAGGATCACGAGTCTCCAGACCCAGCTCTAACACTTTTTAGCACCTTGAACGCTGGCATTTCAACTACCTGCTCTTCAGTTTCATTTATCTGTAAAATGGGGACGTTAATACCTCCCTATCTACCTTACACAATTTCCTTGAGGCTCAAATGAAATATGGTTGTGAAAGTGCTTTGGAGATAAAGAAATGTATTTATTAGGAGTAACTCAATACTTGAGGGGTTGCATGAGGGGGAAGGTGGTAAAACTGGGATGTCTCAATAAATCCCATCCCATCCTATGATTTTATAAAATTGTTTTTTACTACTTTGTTGTTGGTTAGTAACTAGGTTGTGTCTGCCTCTTTTGCAACCCTGTGGACTGTAGCCCACTAGGTTCCTCTGTCCATGGAATTCTCTGGGCAAGAATACTGTAGTGGGTTGCCATTCCTTTCTCCCAGGGATTTTCCCAACCCAGGAATTAAATCCACATCTCCTGCCTGGCAGGTGGATCCTTTACCACTGAGCCACTAGGGAAGCCCTTTATATTCCTTCAATAAGTTGAATTAGATAGCTTTTCCTGCTGTTCTAACAACTCTCACTCTAGCGGTATCTTTTTTCCTCCCTAGATCTCCTTAAATGAAGAACACAGGGCGTCCCTACATGTTCCAGCTCACTTTGCTTGGCTTCCTCACCAGCCACTGGGCCTCCCAGCCACTGAAGCAGCAACAAAAACACTCACACAGCATCTCCAGAGGCTCTCTGGGCTTCAGTCATCACCCCAGGCTTTCCAGCAGCAGCTAGTGTAAAAAAGGTGAAAAGATTTTTCCAAAAATGACAAGATACTCTACACAGAGACTTGGATGTCACTTGGCTCCTCGCTTAGAAATGGCTTAGGAACCTTATTGTGAAAGCAAGTCCTGCAGTATTTCAGGAACAGGTATTCACAGCACAAACGTTGACATATTTATAAACTTAGGAATGTGATGATAGATACCATGGAGTGGATAAAGGGACATATGATAGTGTTCTTGGTGAGGATGGCTGTGTGAGACCAGGTCCGAGAAGCATATAACCAGCACATCCCCAAGGCTCCACAAGCGATTTAGTGATGGGATGATTGACTGTGGTGTCATAGTTTACTGGGGCTGCTGTAACAAAGTCTTAGTCTGTTTAGGCTGCTGTAACAAAAGTACCATTGATAAGTGGGCTTCCCTGATGTCTCAGAGGTAAAGAAACAGCATGCAATGTGGGAGACTTGGGTTTGATCCCTGGGTTGGGAAGATGCCCTGGAGAAGGAAATGGCAATCCACTCCAGTATTCTTGCCTGGGAAATCCCATGGACAGAGGGGCCTGGTGGGCTACAGCCCACAGGGTCACAAAGAGTTGGACATGACTGAGTGACTAAGCCACCACCACCATTGATGAGTAGCTTAAAAACAACAAACATTTATTTTCTGGAGGCTGGGAAGTCCAAGATTAAGATGTGGGCAGGGTTGGTTTATTTGAGGCCTCTCTCCTTGGCTTGCAGATGGCTGCCTTCCCCACAGACTGTCTTCCTTCTCTGCTTGTCGATGTCCTAATCTTCTCTTACTGTGTATATGCTAAGTTGCTCAGTTGTGGCCGACTCTTTGGCACCCCATGGACTGTAGCCTGCCAGGCTCCTCTGTCCATGGGATTCTCCAGGCATGAATACTGGAGTGGGTTGTCATGCCCTCCTCCAAGGTGATCTTCTGGACCCAGGGATTGAACCCACATCTCTTATGTCTCCTGCATTGGCAGGGTGTCACCTGGGCCTCTTATTATATGGACACAAGTCAGATTGGATTAGGGTCCACCTGTATGACTTTGTTTAATTTTAATTACCTTTTCGAAGACACTCTCCTAAGACAGTCACATTTTGAGGTCTTGGGGGTTAGAACTTCAACATAGGAATGGGGGACAGTGGTTACAACTCAACCCTTAACTCACACTGTAGGCAAGGTAAAGAGAATCAAGACGAATGGAGAAGCCACTAGGAACTATTAACAGCAGAAGCCTCTATCATCCTTGGGCCTGTAGAAACAAAAGAGAAAGGGTGTGCTATTCCTAGAACCCATCCAGAGCTGTGGTCATAGGAGAGGGGCCACCCAGCGTGGGTTCTATATGACAGAGGAAGGCATCCAGGGTGGAAACCAGGCTCTGGCAGGGAGGGAGGGAGAAGACCCACCCCTTTCTCTCCCCGCCCTTCACATTCCTCACTTCACACTCTGATAGTGCTTCCCTTTGGGCAAGAGCCGAGAAAGAGGAGCTGAGAACAGCGAAGCCTGGGGGCTGCAGCTTGTAGATGTCAGGCTTTGAGGCAGGGAACAGGCTGACAAGTGTGGCCAGGGGTGGGAGGGGAGTGATGGGATTTGAGTGGGATGATGAAGAATCACCAGCTCAGTGGAGAAAACAAAGACATTTCCAGAGGAGTAATTAATTATGCATACTCAGTAACATAAATGGGCTTTAAAGTGTCATTGGAAAACAGAAAATGCTACTTAGCTGCAAAAAATATTAGTCATACATTTGAAACTGAACCACATATTCATGTTTTCCAGTCCCAGAAGTTACTATTCTAAGATACTTGTTTGCAGAAGTCAAGCAGGATGATAGAAAAATAGATTTGTCAATCTTGTCATGTTGAACACTTTTGTTCTTAAAATGGGATGGGAAGTATTACTGGAACTGTTTTGGAATAGAAAGCAGCTCTCTGCCTCAGGAAGGTGCCTGTGTGACCACACCCATCAGTGGTCACAGCATGGTTATATGAAATGGGTACAACCCCTGTGTTATCGCGCTGGGGATGCCATAACAAAATACCACAGGCTGGTGGCTTTGACAACAGAAATTTGTTTTCTCACCACTCTGGAGGCTGGAAGCCTGAGACCCAGTGTTGACAGGGTGGATGTCTGTTGAGAGCTCCCTTTGGGAGCTCCTTTTCAGTGTGTGCTCACATGGTCTTTCCTAGGTGACTTTGCAGGGGGAAAAAGTGAGGGGGATGGAGGGAGGGGGAGAAAGAGTGATCTCTTGGTGTCTCTTCTTTTTTTTCCTAAGTGCAAATCATCCTGATTTTATGATCACAGAAATACTATAAATATCCACAGTTGGTGAACACCGTTATAACAAATACAGATAGAAGGATGGATAGAGAGCTACATAGATAGAGTGACTGTAACAGGGATAGGCTCAATCTGCACATGCTGTTTTTAAAGTATAGTGTTGAATTTAGTGTTACTTGAATTTTTAAAAAAATTTATTTGACCACACCAGGGCTTAGTCGTGGCATGTAGGATCTAGTTTCCTGACCAGGGATCAAACACAGGCCCCCTGCATTGGGACATAGGCTTGATCCCTGAGTCAGGAAGATCCCCTGGAGGAGGAAATGGCAACCCACTCCAGTATCCTTGCCTGGAAAATCCCATGGACAGAGGAGCCTGGCAGGCTACATTCCATGTGGTCACAGAGAGTTGGAGATGACTGAGCGACTTAGCATACACTCATGCATTTCCCTAAAGGCTCCACATCCAAATACAGCCACTCTGGGGGTTAAGACTTAAATATATGAGTTTTGGAAGGAACCCAAATATTCAGTCCATAACATCCCATGTAGTGATATGAAATAAATGACACTTGATATGTTGATAGTCATTAAATCAAAGAAACTTCATTGCACACCTACAGTGCACCAGAATCTCTGCTAGGCTCTGAGATTATAGGTAGAAGGAAAAAAAAACCTGCCTCAGCCTTTAATGAGTTTATAACTTGGAGACAGAGAAGCTGTTAGAACACAGTGGTCACTGCCAGAAGAGCCTGAGCATTTGTGCTAAGTCACTTGGTCATGTTCGGCTCTTTGAGACCCCTTGGACTGTAACCCGCCAGGCTCCTCTATCCATGGGATTCTCCAGGCAAGACTACTGGAGTGGGCTGCCATTTCCTTCTCCAGACCCAGAGATCGAACCCATGTCTCTTGGGTCTCCTGAACTGGCAGCTGGTTCTTTTTCACGAGCACCCCTCGTGACTCAGATGGTAAAGATTTCACCTGCAATGCGGGAGACCTGGGTTCTATCCCCAGGTCAGGAAGATCTCCTGGAGGAGGGCATGGGCACCAGTATTCTTGCCTGGGATTTCCATGGACAGAGGAGCCTGGCGGGCTACAGTCCATGGGGTCACAAAAGAATCAGGACACGACTGAGTGACTAACACTTTCACTTTCTGCTCAGTGCCTCCTGGGAAGCCCCAGAGCACCTAGACAGGACAAATAAAACACTCCCTGGGGGCTGCAGAAGTGATGTGCAATCAGAAACAGAGGATGAAGAGTATTGGATAGTAAACATGGGGTGGGACAGACAAGGGGGAGCATTCAGGATTGAGGAAGACGATACACAGAACTAGGGTGACCAGGATCCTGGTTTTCCTGGGGCTGTCCTGGTTTTAGCACTAAAAATCCCACATCCGGGAAAGCTCAGGGTCGCTGAACCTTATATGCTGCTGCTGCTGCTAAGTCGCTTCAGTCGTGTCTGACTCTATGCAACCCCATAGACGGCAGCCCACTCAAATGAACTCGAAATGAAAAAGGAGACGTTACAACAGACAACACAGAAAGAGAAAGGATCATAAGAGACAATTAGAATGACAATAAAATGGATAACCTGGAACAAATGGACAAATTCTTAGAAAAGTACAATCTTCTAAGACTGAACCAGAAAGAAATGAAAAATATGAATACATCAAGCACCAACACCAGTCACAAGCTCTAACTATGAACAGATCAATCACAAGCACTACTAACTGTGATCAAAAGTCTCCAACAAAGAAATGCCCAGGACTTCACCAGTGAATGCTCCCAAAGGTAGAGATGTGATAATACCTATGCTGGTCAAATTGTTCCAGAAAAATGTGGAGGGAGGAGCATTCCCAACTCATTCTGTGAGGCCACCATCATCTTGAACCAAAAGGAAGCATAAATGCCACACAGAAAAGAAAATTACAGGCTAACATCACTGATGAACATCAATGCAAAAACCCTGAGGAAAATTCTAGCAAAAAACAAACAAAAACACACGAAAAGGATCATACACCAAGTTCAAGTGGGGTTTATCCCAGGGATGCAAAGATTCTTCATTATCTGCAAATCAAACAATGTGATACACTATATTAACAAATTGAAAGATAAAAACCATATGATAATCTTGATCGATGCAGAGAAAAGTTTTGACAAAATTAAACACCAGTTTATGATTTAAAAAGCACCCCATAAATGGGCATGGAAGAAACCTACCTCAACATAAGAAAGGTCATATAGGAAAATCTCTCAGCAAACATTATTTTCAATGGTGTCAAAATGTAAACATTTCCTCTAAGATCAGGATCAAGACCATGGTGCCCACTCTTATTTCTATTAATCAATATAGTTTTGTAAGTCATAGACACAGCAATCAGAGAAGAAAATGAGAGAGAATGCATATTGGAAAAGAAGAAGTCCATCTCTCATTGATTGCAGATGACCTGTTTCTATTCACAGAAGACCCTAAAGATAGAACCAGAAAATTACTAGAGCTAATCAATGAATTCGGTAAAGCCCAGGATACAAAATTAATACACAGAAATCCTTTGCATACTTATAACACAACAAGAAAAATCAGAAAGAGAAACTAAGGAAACAGTGCCATTCCTCACTGCAACAAGAAAAATAGCATAGCTAGGAATGCTGCTGCTAAGTCGCGTTAGTTGTGTCTGACTCTGTGTGACCCCATACATGGGATCCCACCAGGCTCCCCTGTCCCTGGGATTCTCCAGGCAAGAACACTGGAGTGGGTTGCCATTTCCTTGTCCAATGCATGAAAGTGAAACGTGAAAGTGAAGTTGCTCAGTCATGTCCGACTCTTCGGGACCCCATGGACTGTAGCCTATCAGGCTCCTTCGTCCGTGGGATTTTCCAGGCAAGAGTACTGGAGTGGGTTGCCATTTTCTTCTCCAATAGCTAGGGATAAAGTTACCTAAAAAGTTATGACCCACCTAGATAGTCTATTCAAAAGTAGAGACATTACTTTGCCAACAAAGGTCCGTCTAGTCAAGGCTATGGTTTTTCCTGTGGTCATGTATGGATGTGAGAGTTGGACTGTGAAGAAGGCTGAGCACCGAAGAATTGATGCTTTTGAACTGTGGTGTTGGAGAAGACTCTTGAGAGTCCCTTGGACTGCAAGGAGATCCAACCAGTCCATTCTGAAGGAGATTAGCCCTGGGATTTCTTTGGAAGGAATGATGCTAAAGCTGAAACTCCAGTACTTTGGCCACCTCATGCAAAGAGCTGACTCATTGGAAAAGACTCTGACACTGGGAGGGATTGGGGGCAGGAGGAGAAGGGGACGACAGAGGATGAAATGGCTGGATGGCATCATTGACTCGATGGATGTGAGTCTGAGTGAACTCCGGGAGTTGGTGATGGACAGGGAGGCCTGGCGTGCTGCGATTCATGGGGTCGCAAAGAGTCAGACACGACTGAGCAACTGATCTGATCTGATCTGAAACAGACAAAATACATGTATACAGAAAGACAGGCTGTATGATGAAAGATAGCAAAGATGAAACACACAGAAAGATATGCCATGTTCTTGAATTGAAAGAAATCAATGTTGTGAAAATGACTATACTACCCAATGCAATCTACAGATTCAATTCATCCCTATCAAACAACCAATGACATTTTTTAAAGAACTAGGACTAATAATTTCACAATTTATACGGGGGGAAAAAAGACCCAGAAGGGCCAAAGCAATCTTGGAAAGAAATGTGGAACTGGAGGAATCAACCTTTCTGACTTCAGACTATACTACTGAGACACTATGATACAGGCACAAAAACAGAAACATAGAGCAATGGAACAAGACACAAAGCTGAGAGATAAACCCACACTCCTATAGGCACCTTTTCTTTGACAAGGGAGGCAAGAATGTACAATGGATAAAGGACAGAAAAGAGAGCCTCTTCAGTAAGTGGTGCTGGGAAACTGGACAACTACATGTAAAAGAATGAAATTAGAACACTTCTTCACACTATACACAAAAATAATTCGCAATGGATTAAAGACCAAAAGTAAGGCCAGAAACTATAAAATTCTTAGAGGAAAACATAGGCAGAACACTCTTTGACATTTATCACAGCAAGACCTCCAAGAATGACTGAAATAAAAACAAAAATAAAAAAGAATGGCATCTAGAGAAACTTCAAAGTATTTAAGCAGCAAAGAAAACTATAAACAAGATGAAAAGACAACCCTCAGAATAGGAGGAAATAATTGTAAACGAAGCAATTGACAAAGGATTATCTACAAAGTACACAAATAGATCATCGAGCCTAATATCAGATAAAAAGCAACCAACTGAAAAGTGAGCAGACACATGAACAAATTTCTCCAAAGAAGACATTAAGAAGGCCACCAAACACATGCAAAGATGTTCCACATCGCTCATTATTAAGGAAATGCTAATCAAAACTACGTGAGGTATCACCTCACACCAGTCAGAATAGCCATCATCAACAATTCTACAAATAATAAATGCTGGACAGGACATGGAAGAAAGGGAACCCTCTTGCACTGTTGGTAGACATGTAAATGGATACAGCCACTATGGAGAAGGAATGTAGGTTTCTTAAAAAAGTAGGAATAAAACTACCATATGATGTAACAATCCCCTACTGGCCATATACCCTGAGAAAACCATACCTCTAAAAAGACACATGTACCCCAATGTCCACTGCAGCACTATATAAAATAGCCAGGGCATGGAAGCAACCTAATGTCTATCAAGAGAACAATGTATAAAGAAGTTGTGGAACATATACACAACGGAATATTATTCAGCCATGAAAAGGAACAATATGAGTCAGTTTAACTGAGGTGGATGAACCTAGAAACTGTGATACAGAGTGAAGTAAGTCAGAAAGAGAAAAACAAATATAGTATATGAATGCATACACATGGAATCTTGTAAAATGGTACTGGTGAATATTTGAAGGGCAGAAATTGATACACAGATGTAGAGGAAGGACTTGTGAACTCAGCTGGAGAAGGAGAGGGTGAGACGAAGTGAGAGAGTAGCATTGAAACATCACCACTACCATATGTAAAATAGCTAGCTAGTGGGAAGTTTCTATATAACATGGGAAGCCCAGCATGGTGCTCTGTGACGACCTAGAGGGTGGGATAGCGGGAAGTGGGAGGCAGGCTCACCAAAGAGTGGATAATATACTTATGGCCTATTCGTGTAGTTGTATAAGGAAAATAAACCAAACATTGTAAAGCAGTTATCCTTCAATTAAAAATAAATAAATATAATCTGAAAACTATCATTCAACACATCTGTACTGTCATCTAAAGCTATATGGGATCATCTTCTATTCCTAGCTATTTTTCCACTATAAGTGCTTATAAATGTCATTAAAAGTTTTGAAAATATGATTTTAATAGCTACACAGTATTGCTTAATATCTCATAAATAATAAAATTTCAGTCTCAACATAGAAACATAATACCAAAAAAGGTTTCCATTTTAAACTAATGCTTGCATTTTAATTCAGTTCAATGAGAACTCTTCTGAAGATCTAAAATTCTTATGAAAAGTAAATTATGTGGAGTCCTTCTTGCTTTCATCTGTTATGCCTTATTCTCATTTACTTCTAAGGACTCTTGGACTTTTGACATTTTTGTCTTAGGCTGTAATTTATGACTGAGATAAAATCTTAAATTTAGATATTAAGAATGTCAAGAAGCACTCTTGTAAGTGTGAGTCACTCAGTCATGTCCAGTTATTCGTGACCCATGGCCTATAGCCCACCAGGTCCTCCGTCCACAGAATTTTCCAGGCAAGAATATTGGAGTGTGTAGCCATTCCTTTCTCGAGGGGATCTTCCTGACCCAGGGGTCAAACCCTGGTCTCCCGCATTGCAGGCAGATTCTTTACCATATGAACACCAGAGAACCCTGACCCTGGTGTACACGGATGTAAAAATCCTCAAAAGAATATTAGCAAACCAAATTGAAGACACATTAAAAAGAATCATACACTATGATCAAATGGAATTTATTCTGTGCCTGCAAGCATGATTTATTATTTGCACATCAATTACTGTGATACATAATATGAGCAAAATTAAGAATGAAATCATGTGATCTTCTCAATAATTGTAGAAAAAGCTTTCAACAAAGTGTAACATCAATTTTGGTACAATCTCTCAATACAGTGGTTAAACATGGAACATCCTAAAGGGTATATAAGACAAGCCCACAGGTAACATCCAACTCAGTTGTAAAGAGGTGAAAGATTTTCCTAAAAGATCAGGAATAGTACAAGGATGCCCACTCTCACCAATCTTGTTCAACATAGTAGTGGAAGTGTCCTACCCATAATAACTAGGCAAGAAAAGGAAATAAAAGGCATCCCCATTGGAACAAATGAAGTTACACTGCCACTATTCGATTATGACAGGATTTATATGAAACCCTAAAAACTCCACCAAGTAACAAGTATTAAAACTAATAAACTCAGCAATGTAGCAGGATATGAACCATCAGAGACAGAACAGAACAGTACCATATACAAATGCATCAAAAAAAAAAAAAAAACCATGAAATAAATTTAACCGAGGAGCAGAAACACCTGTACAGTCACAGGCTCCAAGACATAGACTCTGGGTTCAAATCCCACCTTACACTGACCTGCAGAGTGACCCAGGGCAAATCACACAATGATGTGAGGCTCGACAGATTCATCTGTAAAATGGACACAAACCCAGTATCTCCTCCCAGGTCTGTGAAACTCCAAGGAAATGCTTATTTAGGCCCAGGCATTGCAGTATCTCCGGGAGCCTCTCCTTGTATGAAACTCCTCTAGAACTGGGCTCTCCTGATCCTGTATGTGAGGGTCAAGTGTAGAGCCTGGGAGCCAAATGGGACTGGACAAGGATGAGAACAAAAAATTACTAGTTCTGTGTCAGGGAGGGAAGCCACCTCCTTTCCAGATCTCAGAGTGGGTCCTGCACCGAGGGCCTGGGGATGAACAATCAGATGTGAACTCCAAACCCCCCACAGCAGGGATGCAGCCTTCCTGGCAAGAACCTTCTCTCTGGTCCGGGCTCCAGTGTGATGTGGTGCTGCTCCCTGAGTTCTCCACGTCTCCACCAGGCAAAGAGCTCTCGGGACTTGGAGGTCTATTAAACCACAGGTACCTGAGAGTCAGAATGACACAAGGACTAACAACATTGAAAATTAGCTATATTAAAAAAAAAATGACAGAAGTACAGACGAGGCAGGGGATGAGAAGCAGAAGGATTGACTACCTCTCAAGCCTTTAGCAGAAATATCTCCACACCAGCTCAGCAGAGCCCACAGGAGGAAAATATAATGGAAAAGCAGGCTATGGGTATATCTCTACACTGCTGGACCCAGGGACCCAAGTCCCAGTCCACCAACATCGTTTTGCATATCCAGACACCAAGAGGAAGAAACACAGACCTTTCCTGAGGAAGTCTCAGCCAAACTTAATATTGGGGTTGCTGAGCATAGTCACATGGTCACTGTGGACTCAGCTCCTCCTCCATGCTCACATCCTCTGTCCTCACAGAAACATATACGGTTCACTACAGAGAACCCTCTGAGGGTACTTGTGTATACTAGAAACAGGCAATGGTGAAATGTGAAGAGAAGACACAGAAATGGAAACATGCCTCTGGGGTGCTGTACAAATTTCCAAATATCTGAAGTTCTTGATACTTGGCATTTTTTAAAAAAAAAGCTTCTTAATGTGTAAACACAGAAAGGACATTTCCAGGAGAAAGGACAAAGGAATCGTCTCATTGGGACAATTTGGTATCCATGTGGGAAGGTAAGTTGGATCCCTACCTCAAAAAACACCACCAAACCAATTGCTATGCTATGCTATGCTAAGTCACTTCAGTCATGTCCGACTCTGTGCGACCCCATAGACGGCAGCCCACCAGGCTCCCCCGTCCCTGGGATTCTCCAGGCAAGAATATTGGAGTGAGTTGCCATTTCCTTCTCCAATGCATGAAAGTGAAAAGTGAAAGTGAAGTCGCTCAGTCGTGTCCGACTTTTAGCGACCCCATGGACTGCAGCCTACCAGGCTCCTCCATCCATGGGATTTTGCAAGCAAGAGTACTGCAGTGGGATGCCATTGCCTTCTCCCCAAACCAATTAGACACATACTAAAACCCAACAATTAGAGAAAAAAGTTTACAAAATTTCGAACCGTTTTTGATGAGGGAATATCTTTTCTTTAAATTGAGGTATTGTTGATTTACAATAATTTGTTTAAGGTGTACGGCAAAGTGATTCAGTGATTCAGCCTCTCAGGTGCTTCCTTGGACAAAATTCATTCCCTTTGGGAGGCCCTTAGGCCATGCCCTCTACTCAGAACAGCTAAGAATCCTGAATTGGCAAAGCAGCATGTGGTGGCGCTCATTGGGCGTTTTAGATTGAATAAATTATTCTAACATGATACAAGAAACAAGCCCAGAGTTTAGGAGAGGATCGCCAAATCTACCTTCCAAAAGGAGGTCTTGCTCCCTTGAATTCCGAACGTGAAACAGCGCTTGGGAAGGGAAAAGGTGTGTCATGAATATTTGGTCTGCAGAGGACAAAGCGGTGTGTAGAGAGGATGCGAAGGCACATCCCAGGACACTGAACACATGGACACAGTGACCCGACTCTGAGCTCTGCTCTGGGGGCATTTCACTGTCTCCACCCCTGACAGAGGGTGAGCCTCTCACAGGTGTCCTGGAGAATATGGTCACATGACCTGGACCTGGCCAATTGGTGTGTTCCATCCTCTCTGGCCACCGTGATTGGTGCTGACCAATCGGGACCCAGGGCCAGGCCTCACGCTGGAATCAAGGGAAGAGGAGCACCGGTTCTGCCGGAAGGGGTGGGGCCGTGTGAGGTCAGGCTACAGCAGTGGGAGGGGCGTGAGGTCAGCCTGGGGCAGTTGGTGGCCTTCCCGCGCCCGTGAGGGCAGAGCGCCGGCCTGAGAAGGAGGGCGCTGCTGAGCCCAGAGGTTGAGAGCGCCGGTTCGTGCTGTGGTCCCGGAGCTCCACCTGAGACCGGAGGGAAGCCGTCTACCTGTGAGTCCTCTCCTGCTTGTCTGTCAGCTTGTTTGAACCACGCTGGATTTTCTGTCCAGCTGGCTAAGTGGAGACCCTGGAAATGCACCTGTGTGGGTTTTGGCTGGCTTCAGGGAAGAAATGCCAGATGACACTGGGAGACTCCAGTTTAATCTGGATTCAGGTCATATCTCTTGAAAGTGAAGTGAAAGTCCCTCAGTCATGTCCAACTCTTGGCGACCCCATGGGCTATACAGTCCATGGAATTCTCCAGGCCAGGATACTGGGGTGGGTAGCCTTTCCCTTCTCCAGGGGATCTTCCCAGTCCAGGGATTGAACCCAGGTTTCCCGCATTGCTGGCAGATTCTTTACCAGCTGAGCCACAAGAGAAGCCCAAGAACACTGCAGTGGGTAGCCTGTCCCTTCTGTAGCAGATCAGCATTCCTGACCCAGGAATCAAACCGGGGTCTCCTGCATGGCAGGAGGATTCTTCACCAGCTGAGCTATCAGGGAAGCCCAGTCTTAAGGCCAGCTATTCATTGTAGGATTACCCTAATTAGTCTTCATGGGATTAAGGTAGCAACCTGCTAAGGTAGCAATCATGTCCTTTTGCTAGAGGACAAAACTGGGGCTCAAAGAAGGGGGTAACACAGCTCAGCAAGGAAGTGCGTACCTAGACAAAACCCCCAGATCCTGCTTTTAGAACTCAGGGAAGCCATATGGTGTGGCTTGTCCATGTGATGGGGGCTAAGACACCCAGCCCACACTGGATACTGTGGGGACCTGACTTAGTAACTGCCTTCTGGCAGCTCTGAGACTCAAAAAAGCAATTTGCACTGGAGAGAGGAGGGACACGTCCCTCCATCCACCCCACCACACCCTCCAGGTACTCCCACACCCTGCCCCCTTTCTCGTGCTTTGTGAGGGAATAAGCGTCACACTCATGTGACCGCATTGGCTGTCCACTGTTCGTGAGCTACCACCTGGAGCTGCTACCGGAGAGGCCAAGAGCCTTTGCCCCTGAGTACCTCTCTTTCCTTTGCACCCTGGGGGCCCTCCTCCACACCTGCACACCAGAGGCCGTTTCTGAGACATGCAGGGACCCTCCTTCAGTTTGCAACAGGTTGCATCCATCGTTGTCCTTTCAATGCTTCCCTTGACACTCAGCTCCTGAGCTCCTTTGTCTGCAATGCGGCCCACCTGGCTGCGGAGGGACAGAGCTGACTGTGAATCCAAAGCTCAGATCTGACAGGCAGGAATCTGTGTATAAAGGACCTGATTAATCACTCTGTAGAGGCTGTAGTGGGCTCCAGGGATCCGTAAGTAGGGCTTGGGCCAAAGTGATTCCACAGCTATTTTAATACCTGGGGAGGGTCTGGCTATAGTGGGTGTGGGGTGAGTCTCCTGAGGTTCTGAAGGCCCACTGTGTGCAGGTTCATGGCGCACAGAGAAGAGAAGGCAGAGTCCTTCCCTGGAGGTGGTCACAGCTCATGGATGAGCCAGACAGGCAGGCAGGGCATGATAGCACCTGAGCTGCCGTCATGAGTGAATGGTATGGGGGCAGAGGAAGAGAACCAGGTTTGCTCCCTTATTGGAGCCCAGGGCAGGTTGTCACCAGACTAAACACTTACTATGGTGATGACCGTCACTGCTGTCTGCAAAGGGTTTACATTGGTGTGTGTCTTCATTGAGCAGTCAGGCCGTCTCTAAACTACACTGGCCATGGGCATTGCCTCTCCTTAGAACTTGACATGTTTTGTCTCTTCCTTACTGAACATTCATTTCTAAGAGGGTTTTTGGGCCACAAGGATGTTGGGTTTTTCTCTAGCTTTGTCTCATGAGGAACGCTTTTCCGCTTGTTGGTGTGGTTTGTTTTCCCAGCTCTCTTTCTTGGCTTATTTTGTGAATTTGTTTATGCCAGAGGAGGAGCTCAGAATTTGCCTTCTGGCTGAGATGTGACACTTACAATAGCAACGCCTACCTGGATATTATGACCACATTTGCCAAAAGGGCTTTGTTTTGCAGAAGACATCTTGAAAGTACCTACTCTGTCCTTTCAGATACCCTTAGGCTATTTGAAATGAAATAAAAGACAAGAATTCTCAAGTTTAGTCTTACAATATGTGGTTCAAGTGAAGACATTCAGTCGTGTCTGACTCTTTGTGATCTCATGGACTGTATCCTACCAGGATCCTCCGTCCATGGAATTTTCCAGGCAAGAGTACTGGAGTGGGTTGCCATTTCTGTCTCCAGGGGATCTTCCCAACCTAGGGTTCGAACCCAGGTCTCCCACATTGCAGGCAGACACTTTACCATCTTTGCCACCAGGGAAATCCCCTGGAGAAGGGAAACACTACCCACTCCGGTATTCTGGCCTAGAGAATTCCATGGAGTGTATAGTCCATGGGGTCACAAAGAATCAGACAAAATCTGATGACTGAACAACAACAACACCGAAGCTTCACCATTTGTCGGAGATAACAACAGTATTTACATGATTGTGTGCATGTTCAGTGGCTCATTCATGTCAAACTCTTTGCAGCCCTGTGAACTGTAGCCCCTAAGATCCTCTATCCATGGAATTTTTGAGGCAAGAATACTGAAATGGGTTGCCATTTCCTCCTCCAGGGGATCTTCCCGACCCAGGAATTGAACCCAGGTCTCTTGCATCTCCTACATTGGCTGTCGGGTTCTTTTTTGCTAAACCACCTGGGAAACAAGTCATTACATCACTGGGTTATCCTAAAGTACTTAACTTAGAGTCTGGCACTCGGGAAATTCTCACTGGTGATGTGAATATCATTATTGCTCATATGATAATGAAATGGCCATGCTCACAAAGGAGAAAGAAGAGCGTTTCCAAGTCCAATTAAATCCTTTGCCACACATATCTTTTTAAAAACTTCTTGACTTTGAAATGAACATCAAACATAAAGACATTGGTTATGGCCTCCAGAGAAGATCGAGCTGTACCAGTAAGTGACGAGGATTCTTCTCCCAGTTCCAATATGCATGCGTTGTTTCCCCGGCACCACCGAGCACTTCTCTGGTGGGCTCAGAGAGGCTGAGTCACTCACCAGAGACAACACAGTGGCAGACCAGGACTCCTACCCAGGTCGCTGAAACCACGGCTCCCTCCTGTGCCCATCTGACCTGCCCCTTGAGGGCAGCAGGAAGATCTGGACTCCCCTGGCCTGAGCCCCCAGTCCTGCCTCCCCTCGTCCGCACTGGGATGTGTCCATTCCCAAACCATGTGCTGTGTCCCCCAGCCCTGGGCCATCATGTCAGGCTCCAGGCTCCCTGCAGTTGAGCCCCACGCCCACCAGCACACCTCTGAGCCCTGCCCATCTGATCTCTGTGCCCGCGTGTCCTGATCCTAACTGTTTTCTTGAGGCAGCCCCAGGACTGAGACCTGCTTCTTCGAAGCTCCCTGCACCAAGCCCAGTGAGGCTCTGCCCTGTGGCTTCATGACAAGTATGGTGGGCTGAGTGGTGGCCCCGAAAGCCGTCCATCCTTCTGCAGCCTCCAGATGTGGCCTTATTCCGATGAAAGGTCTCGGCAGATGGAAGTAAGTTCCTGACCTCTGCACCAGATCACCCGGGATGCATGTGGACCCTAAATCCAACAACAGGTGTCCTTGGAAGAGAAGAGGGGGTGATCTGAGGCACATAGCCACCCAGGGGAGAAGGTTTGTGCAGATGGATGCAGAGGTTGGGGTGATGTGGCCACAAGCCCAGGGAGGCCTGGGGTCCCCCAAGGGCTGGACCAGGCCAGAGGGACCCTCCGCTGGAGCCTCTGGAGGGAGCTCAGCCCTGTCCACACCTTGATCACAGGTTTCTGACTCCAGAATTGAGGGTGAATGAATTTGTGTTAAAGCTGTCCAGTCTGCGGCCACCCCTGAACACTGAGAGTAAACTTGCCGGCTCCAAGGCGAGAACAGTGGCAGGACCCACCCCCACCCTCCCACCCCGACACACAATCTTGTCATGAGGTTAAATGAGTTAATACACACAGATGCCTGAATCAGGGACTGACACTTGGATCTCAGTCCCCTTCACTTCCTCCTCTTTGTCATCACCGTCATTGTGAGGGGCCCTCATCCACTCGTTCAGTGGACACGCAGTGCTCCTGCACGGCCCCGATGTGGGCAGCGAGGCCAACAAGCTGGGAGGCTCCACCCAGGACTCACCCTGCCTGCTGGGGCCACGTGGACAAGGCCTGTACAGTGACACGGAGGCCCCAGGAGAGGCTGGATCCTCTGGTCGTGGGAGGCATGGGCGCCTCAGCATCAGAGGTGGAGGGTTGAGCCGGGTTCATCCTGGGGGATGCAGCCCTTCACTCAAAGTGGGGAAAGAACCCCACGTGGCACCTGGTGTCCGGGAGCCTCCCCTTGCCCTGGCAGGCTGTGGGCAGAGCCATGGATGACCAGGAGTCTGCATCTCACTAGGGGCCGAGGCTGGTGCTGAGTGACTCCCCAGTGAGGATTTTTTTTTAAAAAACCATCATAAGTGACTTCGGCTCCATTGCTTTTTGCCAAAAACCTACAATGATCCCAAGAGCTTTGTACACTTCAAGGGTGGTGACTGAACGTGGAGCCCAGCACAGATCCAAGTCAGTCCTGCCCTGAGTCCCACGGGCAAGCCACACCATCCCCCTTCCGTGGCCTGGCTTTCTTCTTCCAGGACCCCCAGAATGGTGGAAAGGCAAGTGTGGCCTCAAGCTGAGGGGCCCAGTGTGGGCTCCAAGCCCCTGGGGTCCCCTTGGGACGTCTGGTGGACCTAGTTCCCAGTGCCTTCGGGCAGCTCTCTCTCGGGGAATGTCATGTTTCTTTGCTTTCTGTTGTGATGGGGCACCCCAGTTATCTCAGGGCAATTGGGAAGTCTGCTGGTGTTACATGCTCCTGCCTTAGATGGGGAAACATTATTGCTGCATTGACGCTGCTCACTCGATACTGGGAATCTGTTAAACACAAATGGCAAGGGGAACAGAGCAAAACAGAAAAAGAAAAATGGAGAGTTGCTGGGTCACTTCAGGTCTCACCTGTGATTAAGAGTGTGTACAGCCTGCACGTGAACCTGGGTTCCCACACCTGCCAGGTGCCAGGTGATGATTTTAGACCTCCAGCTTCACTAAGGAGTCATTGACAGATACAGTTTGTGTGTATTTCAAGTCTACATTGTGATGACTTGATGCCCATAGACGTCGTGGAATAATTGCCTCACATACGCATCACCTCACACAGTTAACTCTGTGTGTGTGTGTGTCTTTTATGTTGTTCTTATAATCCATGAACACAATATAGATAGCACTCCATTTTTTTAGATCTTCTTTAACTTATCTTAGAAGTTTATAGTTTGCTGTATGTCTTCCATATGTTTAATTAGATATCTTGATATTTTCAGTGCCATTATAAATTCCTAATATAGAATTGACTTTTCTATATTCACTTGCTAAATCCATTTATTTCAAATAATTCTAATTGTATTTATTTATGTATACACAATTATGTCTGCAAATAAGTTCTTTTTTTCCCCTTTGCAACTGTGATAACCCTTTTCTTCTTCTTGCCTTATTGTACGGACTAGGATCTCCAGTACAGTGGTGAACAGAAGTAGTGAGAATAAGTATCCTTGTCTCTGTCCCATTATCAGAGGAAAAGCTTTCAGTATTTCACCATCACACAGGATATTAGCTTTTTTGTAGATACTTTTATCAAAATATGTAAATTCTTCTCTGTTAGTTTACTAAAAGTTTTTTCTTAGTAATGAAATAAAATTATTACATTAAATTTTCTTGTTTATTTTCTGCAGATTTTGAAACAGGTGATTTTTCTTTTATGTGGTAATTTAACTTTTAAAAAATTTAGTGTTTCTAAAACAACCCCAACCTGATCTCGATGTATTCTCCTTCTGTTGGACTTTATTTGTTAGTATTTTATTTAGGATTATTTCATCTATACTCAGAGTCTGTAATTTTACTTTCTTGTACTTCTTCCTGGTTGGTTTTAGTATCAAGGTTATGCTAGTCTTATAAAACAAGGTTGGAGAGTGTTCCTTGTTTACCCCAAGAATTCCTGTGAGATTACTGTTTTCTTCCCTAGAGTTTTGGAAGAACTGATTGGCAAAACCAGTTGGTTTCATTGTGGGGAGGCTTTTAATTTCAGATGTAATTTTTTTCATGCAAATAAAATTTTCTGATTTTGTATGTCTTCTTGGGTCTATTTCAGTAAAGCATTTCCCCCCTGCTAGGAATTTATTGAGGCGAGCAGACTCTCCAGTTAGTAAGTGAACTGTGGTTCATAATATCTTTCTTATCTGCAAGATGTGTTGTCTCCCCTTTTAAAAATCCTTGACACTCGTTTGTGCTTTGTCTCTTAATCAGTCTCTTTACGGGTTTATCAGGTTTATCAGTCCTTTCAAAGAGCTAACTTTTGGCTTTGTTTTTTAAAAAATTCATATTTGATTTCTGTTTCCTTATTTTCTGCTCCTTTTTTCCCCATCTGCCTTGTGTTTCGTTTGCTTGCTTTTTTTCTGGTTTCTAGGGATAGAGGCTTAATTGATTTTTAGCCTTCCTTCTTTTCCAGTATATGTGTTTAAGGCTTTAAGTTACTCTCTAAACACAGTTCACTGCATCCCACAAGTTTGAAGAAGCCAGATTTTCATTACTTTTTCTATATTTTCAATACTTTTCAATATTTTGAAATTGTATTTTTCAAAAGTATTTTCAATACTTTTCTATAAAAGTATTTTATAGAAAAGTATTTTCTAATTTTCATTGTGTTTTTAAAAATTATTATTCATGAAATTCTTCAAGCAGTATGTCATTTAACTTCCCAGTGTTTGGGGAGGTTTTTCTAGTGACCCTTTTTTGATTTCTAGCTTAGTTCCATGAAGAGCCCCATCTTCGTCTTTTTGGGCTACTATTATACATACTGTAGGCTAGATGATGAACAACAGAAAGTTGTTTCTTGTAGGCCTGGAGGCTGGGGAGTCCCAAGATCACCAGCAGGTGCCACGTCTGGTGAGGCCTGTTTCCTGGTTCCTAGACTGCCTGCTGCTTCTCCCTGTCCTTGCAGCATGGGAGCCCATTCCCTCCCGGCCTGACCCCTCCCAGAGTGCCTGCCTCCTAGGATCATCACCACATGTGGGGTGAAGTTTGAGGGCCCATAAACCGTCAGCCCATTGCAGTCCCGAAGTATACCCTGCATTATTTCAGTCCTTTGAAATAATCTGAGCTTTCCTAAGGGCCCAATATATATTCTTTTTGTTATATGTTCCTTGGGCTCTTGAAAATAATATGTATCAGTGGGAATGCAATACCAGTTATATCAGGTTTGTCACTCATGTAATTCAGATTCTGGAGGCCATGTTGAGTAAAAGCAGAAGTAGGTGAAATTACCTGTAATATATTTTATTTTAACACACCCAAAATATTATCATTTCAGTGTATAATCATCATGATAAAAGCTAATGAAATAGTTCACGTTCTTTTTTGCATGCTAAGTCTTTAAAATCCAGTGTGTGTTTCAGGCTTGCAGCGCATCTCATTGTAGAGCAGCCACATTTCAGGTACTTCATGGCTGCAGGTGACTGCATACCAGGGGGCCCGGTTCCACGAGAGATGTGTCTGTAACGTCTCCCACTGGGATTATGAACTCGGCTGTTACTCCTTTTCTATTTCTGTCAGTTTTTATGTATTGATATTTTGAGGTTACATTATTAGGTACATTCAAATTTAGAATCCTCATCTTCTTGCTAGACTGAACTTGTATCAGTATGAGATGCTCCTTTTTATCGCTAGTAATGCTTCTTTCTTTAGACACTATTTGACAGTGATATTGCCACATCAGTGTTCTGTCCGTGTTAGCCTGGGTATCTTTTACTTTCACCTGTCTAAAAGACCTTCCATCTTAACACATATCTCTGTGTGTCGGAGAAGGCAATGGCACCCCACTCCAGTACTCTTGCTTGGAAAATCCACGGATGGAGGAGCCTGGTAGGCTGCAGTCCATGGGGTTGCTAAAAGTCGGACACGACTGAGTGACTTCACTTTCACGTTTCACTTTCATGCATTGGAGAAGGAAATTGCAACCCACTCCAGTATTCTTGCCTGGAGAATCCCAGGGACAGAGGAGCCTAATGGGCTGCTGTCTATGGGGTCGCACAGAGTCGGACATGACTGAAGCAACTTGGCGGCAGCAGCTGTGAATAGTGTATAGTTTTCATTAGAATCAGTTTGACACTTTATCTTTTAATGAGAGTATTTGCTGTGTTTATAATGTTGATATTTCAGTGTGTAGACACCATGTTGCTGTGTGTTTTCTGTTTGTCCCACCTAGTCTGTGTTCTTCTCTCTTGCCTTCTTTTAGAAGTATGAAGTGTTTCTCTAGTTCTGTGCTCCTCTGTCAGGTTGTTGGGTGCAACATTCACAGACACAGCGTGTGTTTTACTTTCAAGTCTAACTTAGTACTTTTACTGCCTCCCTGACATGACTGTTTCCTCCTTGTCACTGTTAAACTTTGAACTGTTAGATATATTTTTGGCGTTAACATCATTGTTTTGTAGAGTTAGTATTTACCCTCACTGTACCTCATTGTTGGTCTGTACTTGTTTTTTATATTTCCTTCAGAGACTACTTTTCTTTTTCCCAAAACACTGCCTTAATGTTTATTTAGTTCATGTCTGTGGATGATGAGTTGTCTCATTTCCCTTTGCCTTAAAAGTCTTTATTTTGCTTTCACTTTTGAAGAGTGTTTTTCTTGGGTATAGAATTCCAGGTTGGTGGTTATTTGTTTTTCAGCATTTTACAAATGCCAGTCCATTATCTTCTGACTTCCTTGTTCTTGAAAAGTCAGCTCTCAGTGTTGCTGTGCCACTAAAATCCACACCTTTTTCCCTCTGAGCGCTTGAACATTTTCTTCTTGCCTTAGGCACCCGCAGAGCTGCTTAAACCAATGTGTGGTTTTCATTTTTGAGTCAGTGGTCTGATTCTTGAACCAACTCTTGCCACTGTCCCTGTCAGTCAGTTCAGTCGCTCAGTATCTGACCCATTGTGACCCCATGGACTGCAGCACACCAGGCTTCCCTGTCCATCACCAACTCCCCGAGCTTGCTCAGGCTTATGACCATCGAGTCATTGATGCCATCCAACCAGCTCGTCCTCTGTCGTCCCTTTCTCCTCCTGCCTTCAGTCTTCCCCAGCATCAGGTTCTTTTCCAATGAGTCAGTCCTTCGCATCAGGTGGCCAAAGTATTGGAGCTTCGGCATCAGTCTTTGCAGTGAATATTCAGGTCTGATTTGCTTTAGGAGTGACTTGTTGGATCTCCTGGCAGTCCACGGGGCTCTCAAGAGTCTTCTCCAACTCCCCAGTTCAGAAGCATCGATTCTTCGGCGTTCAGCCTTCTTCATGGGGCAACTCTCACATCCATACAATACTACTGGAAAAACCATAGCTTTGACTAAATGAACCTTTGTCAGCAAAGTAATGTCTCTGCTTTTTAATATGCTGTCTAGGTTTGTCATAGGTTTCCTTCCAAGGAGAAAGCATCTTTTAATTTCACCATCTGCAGTAATTTCGGAGCCCAAGAAAATAAAGTGTGCCACTGTTTGCACTGTTTCCCCATTTATTTGCCATGAAGTGATGGGGCCGGATGCTATGATCTTCATTTTTTGAATGTTGAGTTTTATGCCAGCTTTTTCACTCTCGCCTTTCACTTTCATTAAGAGGCTCTTTAGTTTCAACCCCTGGAGGCATTTCTTATTCCCCTTTCTGTCTTTTCTCCACCATGAGGGCCCCCATTTATAGTTTTTAACAACATAGTTTAACAACAGACTCCTTCAATACATTCTATCCTTTTTCCCTCGTATATATATATTGTAACCGATCCGTCCTTCAGTTCACTGATCCTCTCTTCAGCTACGTCCAATCTGATGTTAAGCCCAGAGACTGAGTTCTTAAATTCAGTCACTGTTATTGTAAAGTTCTAGATTGGTTTTGATTCTCAGAAATTTTCCCTTTTGTCAAGTATATTTTTGAACAGGTGACATTTGCATCTGATACCTCTAGCATACCTCTGATATGCTGATACATATCTCATACCTCTGGATCTGGTTCAGTTCTTTTCCTCTTGGTCCTGTTTGTTGTTACACCCTCTTTTGCTTTTTTGGTTGCATGTTGGACATTATGTTTGGAAAACCCTAGAGGTTCTGAGTGATGCTGCCTTCTCCAGAGTTTCCTCTGACGCAGACCTCCAGTGGGGACAGAGCTGTCTGTTCACTCAGGGCCTGAGGGACTTGAGGCTTGGGGGTCCTTGTAAGCTCAGTCTCAGCCGCCTTCACCCACCTTCCCCCCCCCCGACCCCAGGGAGGAGCTTTCCAGCGTCTCCAGTGTCTGGAAGCCTGGGGTGGCTCCCAGGGCCCCCCCTTCTCGGCAGGTCCTGAAGCCCACCGTCTCTCCTGAGCACCACGAGGTGACTGATAGTCAGCCCTCAGCCGGTTTGGGCAGAGTGTTGGGTACGTTTTCTGACATCCGGACTGACTCGTCAGGCCTGCGCTCGACTTTTTGTCTCCACAGCCCAAGGAACCCTCCAGAGCTGTGTTAGCCAGCCCCCTCTGCTTGACTTTTTCCCTTCCTTTTCTTCACAGAGTCAGCTTTGCTCAGATGCCCCGAGGGAAGGAGCGGCCCTCTCAGTCTCCAGCTCCCTCACTGGGCTTCGCTTTTGTTTGAAATCTTGGATTGTGGCTGCCTAAGGACCTCTTTTAAACCTTAAAAGCTAAAAGCTAAAGCTTTTCTTGCTCTTGGTAGGCTGACCTACAAGATGCTTGCATCTGTCACTGGAAGTGGAGACACCCTGGGGGGTCTTCTGTCATCTGAAGCCACATGTAACAGTCACAGTAATTGTCTTGATCAAGTTTATTTGATACCAGGGAAAACAAGAACCAGGGGTCCTTGCTTGGTACCCACGGTTGTGTTTCTGGTCAGAATCCCCAGCTTGCCCGGGCTGTTTCAGTGCCACGTGAACTTGGGAAGGAGGTGGAGCAGGCGGCCCACGCGGCCTGGAGACAGAGGAGCCGGTCTCCCCTCTGCCCTTGCCCCTGGCGGCCCAGGGCAGGCCTTGCGATGACAGGCTGCTGGTGGTGGAGGGCCAAGGCTGAGGAGGGAGGGGTTACGTGACCTGTATTCTGTGACATGGTCACATGTGGGTTTTCTTTTTCAGTTTGAAAAAATGACTGCTTTTAGTCTTCCCTCCAGTTTCACTTTAAGGTGGAAAATGAAGATTTTATTCGTAAAGTTGAGCACAGTGACCTTACAGTCTTTTTGAAAGCAACAGTTGATGTTTTAAGAACACATCTCAGAGAACTCCAGTAGATAAAGCTAAAAAAAGAGAACGTGTTCAGGGTGAACTGAGGGCGGGACCCCAAACCGTACTCTGTCTCTCCCAGAGTGTGTAATTGCTGAGATGGGTGGATATAGGACCCCAAGCACCCTGGGGACCGAGGTCCTCAAATGACAGCAGAGGTCCGGGCTGAGCCAGGAGCAAGTGGCCTGTGCCCTGGCGAGTGGAGAGCCGCGAGGGTGGGAGTGGAGCCAGGAGAGGGGTGGGAGACTCAGGCGGGGTCTGGGAGGCGCTGGCTGTCACGGCTCGAGGCAGGGACACCCTTGAACCTCCACCATGCAGCCCCCACGGGGCAGAGTCGTCTGGCAGCCAAGGGTCGAAGTTAAGAGGGCAAGTTCGCAGCAGGTTGAATGAACCCCTGTACGCACTGTGGGTTCATTTTAAGTGCCTGGAGCGAGGTTGGTCAAGCCCTTGCTGAGCTCGAGTGAGGGAGTCTGACAGGGAGGACCGAGCTCAGGGTGAGAGTGAGGGGCAGCTAGCGTGGTGAGTCCTCCTCAGCCGGGTGGGTTCTGGGGACGCCCTTGAGTTCAGGGCTGCCCTTTCAGTAGCCTCACTGGAGGCTTGTTTAGGGGGTAGAGGGGGCAGAAGCCCACTTAGAAGACGTGC
Source organism: Bubalus bubalis (assembly GCF_019923935.1). Lineage (NCBI taxonomy): Eukaryota > Metazoa > Chordata > Mammalia > Artiodactyla > Bovidae > Bubalus > Bubalus bubalis. The sequence goes on from NC_059157.1 coordinate 45,776,512, forward strand.
TCATTCCCAGGGGTGGTGGTTTCTGAAGGAGTTTATACTGGTTGGTTCGACTGTGACCCAGTACCTTGCAGGGTCATGTTTGACAGGGGGCCTGAGCCGTGGGCACAGCCTGCCTTCTCCTGCACTCCACACTCAATTGTTGTCTTTTTGGCAGCCCCTCCCCCCTCTCTGCACCCTTGACGGTGGGCCTGAGCCCAGCCCCCCTGTTGCCATGGAGCCCCTTGTGACTGAGTGGGTTCCAGTTCTGGGCTCCTGGGAGACGTGCTGGAGGCAGAGCCTTCATGCCATTTGGTGGTCATAGTGTGAGAGCAGTGGTCATAGTGTGAGAACAGTGTGTGTGAGAGTGGTGTGTGAGAGCAGTGTGTGTGTGAGAGCGGTGGTCGTAGTGCGAGATTGGTGGTGATAGCTCGGTAGCCGAGGTATCCTACCGTGAAACAGCAGTTGCCCCCGAGTGGGGGGCTGTCCCCATCCACGAGGATGGGTCGCAGAATGGCCCGCCTGTGGGCGTTATTCCAGCGCTGCAACCCCAAGGCAAAGGCGAGGACTAGGAAGGACTTGGCCTCAGCCCACGTCCTGGAAGCAGAGCGGCCTGAGGTGAGAGCAGCCGGGGGCTGGGCCCGTCAGATTGGCCCTCACCCGGCGAAGCATTGGGGTTGTGTTTCATTTTGTTAGCATGGTTGTGGGCCCTGCCGGCCAGGGCAGTTCTGGCCTTAGTGGGCAGGATCGACCCCAGCAGGTTTACCTTGTAAGAGGTTGTGCAGTTGCTGCGTGGAGGATGGGCGGGGGCCCCACAAGAAGGGAAACACTGGCTGGAGAAGTCACTGGGGCACGTGGACTGAGCTATAGAGTCAGTCCTTGAAGCAGAAAGGCTAAGCCCCTTAATGTCTCCCTTCTTGCAAAGAAAGGATATACGGGCTGGAGGAATCTCTGGGGCATGAGGATCGAGCTAGAGAGTCAGTCCTTGAAGCAGAAAGGCTAAGCCCGTTAATGTCTCCCATCTTACAAAGCACAGACCAGTGTGTCCAGTATTTTAATGACAGGTACCTACTGTTTACGTGTATGACATACACCCTCATAGCTACACATGTCTACTACATGCCTCTTACAAGTGCTGGGCACTGTTCTGGGTGCTGAATACTCAGTATGTAGTAGGGGATACGTAGCCCAGGATTTTTTAATTTCTTCAAAGAAGAAGAGAAGAACGAAAGACTCTGTGTGGTTCAGTTTGGGCAAGTTCACCATATGGACGGCCTGGCATGCACACAAATTGTGGTAAAGTACATATAACATAAATTTAACATTTTAACCAGTTGATTGAATGACTGGGTGGCTTCCGTGGAGTCAGGCTAACAGATGGCTTTGAGGTGCCATCCGCCTTTTTCCCAGAGGAACACTCCAAAGCCTCGTGGCCTTGTAGACCGTCCCTTTTTTCTTCACTCTCCCCAGTGGCTCGATGGCACTGGTCTGTGTGTCTTTTAAGAATCTCTTTATCCACTTTGTTGTTAGGTTTATGTTTTGGAAAGCTTCTCAGACGTCCCTGGGTCTTGAGAAGGCAGGCTTGGATTCTGGGTTCTCCCCTGCCACGTGCCTGCCAGGTCGAGGTGGAGGCCGAAGGCTGGTCTGAGTTGTGGTGGCCTGTGTTGTCTTGGGGTCAGTGGACCCCTCTTCTCTGGAGGGGCATGGAGATCCTTTGTGTGGAGCCTGGAGAGACTCGACAGGGTCAGTCTTCACAGTCTCGCTGTCTTTTTAATTTGTTTGCATTTAGTTTCTCATTTAACTGTTTTCTAGGAGTTTCCAACTCCTGAAGAACTACACACATGGAGGCATCAGCTTCATGAAAGACAAGAGGAGATCGCTCAGCTAAAAGCTGAAAGAAACAACACCAGGGTCAGTAGGGGGATTCTCACGTGTTGACATTTGCCCCGTGGGGGTCACCGCTGGCCTCCATGTGCTGTCTTTAAACTTTGTCTGATTTTCAAGTCATTTTTCACATCTTCCCACTGAGCAGACCAGGGTGGATCAGTTCGGGGTTCTCATAGCCTTGCTTCAAATTTCTGATGAGAGCTAATGTAATTTTAGTACATATGAGGGGGGAGTTCTCTTAACTTACATTTTTGTCCACGCTACACTTTGTGTGGGATCTTAGTTCCCCGACCAGGGGTTAAAACCCATGATCCTTGAAAAAGTGTGGAGTCTTAACTACTGGACCCCTGGGGAAGTCCACTCTAACTTTCGACTGAACTGGCGGGATTCCGACGTGCCTTAGCGTGTTTCCGGCTATAGCGTGAGGCTGAGAGGAGTTATCGGCCCGGAATTCGAGCCTGATGTTGAAGGTGTTCCTTTGGCCCTGCCCTGCAGCTGCTGCTGGAGCACCTGGAGCGCCTGGTTTCCCGACACTTTCCAGCCGTCGGGATGACAGCGGGCAAGTGGCAGGCGCAGTCCCCAGCCGGCATGACGAGTGAGGTGGAGGTGCTCAGGGCGCTGAAATTTCTCTTTGAATACCACAAGGCCCTGGACGAGAAGGTACCAGCCATCCGGCCGTCCTGGATTTGTACACTTGCTGCCTTGTTAGGTGGATGATGCACATATTTATGTAACTAGTTGAGTTTTGAGCATCTTGAATTCTTGTATATACATTTTTTTCTGTAAGAAGTCAGAGTTTTATATGGTTAAAAAGCGTTGCCTGCGTACATGCTCAGTCATGTCCGAATCTTTGCAACCCTGTGGACTGTAGCCCACCACGCTCCTCTCTTCATGGGGCTTCCCAGTCATGCATACTGGAGTGCGTGGCCATCTTCTACTCCAGGGAATCTTCCTGACCCAGGGATCGAACCTGCCCTCTTGCATTGGCAGGCGGATTCTTTACCACTGAGCCACCTGGGAAGCCCCCAGTTAAAAAGTATTCGTTGGCATGAATGTCTCAAGACTTATTATATTCTGTATATCAATTTGCAGTTAAAAACTGGGTAATAATTAATTTAGGATAACATTTTGTTCTCTCAAACTTAGAATTTAAAGCTGTTAACAAGCAGATTCTCTTGACGTTAAGATCAATGAGAGACATTAAAGGTATTCTGTGACAGTACCCATGTATTAGGGTGAGTATACACTAAGAAGTGTACTAACATATATACACACATCAACACACAGTGACTCGGCCCCTTTTATTTGAGTTGAGAGGTGATTACGAGTAGCACTCGAGAGCTGTAGTTTGTTCGAAGAAGAATTAGGTGCCACACATAAAGAGGTAAGTTTGATCAGTCTTTGTGTAATTTCCGTGAAGGGTTTGTCATTTGAATCCTTTCATTTTAAAAAAGAATGAAGGCTGTAGTGGTGGGCATCAGATGTTATTTATCTTTCTGATTGAGGACCCGCCCACCAGGGTTACTTTAATGACTAGTAAACTAGACTTGTGACTCAGAGTTGCAGGATCTCTTAAGTACCCCTTTGTCCAGTAGAAGATAAATTCTGACTCTAATCACCTGGTGGTGTTCGGGATGGATAGCATCACCATGTATTTTCTTTTTATGTTGTGTTTTCAGTTTAGAGTTGAGTTTTCCAGGTGGAGTTTTGCTGTCTTTACTTAATTTCTTTACTCTGATTCAATGTTTTGGTTTTAGCAGATGATTCTTTCAGAGGAGAATAACCAGGAAAAGATACTAACGGACAGGGTGCTTGATGTACATCATGAGCAAGAAAACATGCCAAGCGCCAATGGAAAGGCAAGTCCTTGGTCTCGCTCTCTGTCTGGTTCTCGTCTTACCATCCAGTCTGTGCGGGGCTGTTGGGACCTCTCACCGATGCACCATGTAGGTCTGAGCGGCCGTGAGGGTCCTGTGAGCTCCCAGAGCGCAGAAGGCAGTTTTGACCTCACAGATTGCCCGGAAGTACTGTGTTCCCTCCCTCCCAAAACCAGGCTGTGTAAGGCTTCCTTTCCCCCTTAGAGACCCTCGGACGGCTTGGCGAAGGAGACAGAGCTCCAGGAAATCATACAGAGGCAGTTGCGGGAGCAGAGGCAGATGGAGGAGCGCCTGGCAGCCCTCTCTGCCCACGTGAAACATCTGGAGGAGGACCTGGACACGGCCAGGAAGGACCTCCTCCAGTCCAAGGACAGGAAGAGAAAACTTGAGCGGGACGTCCGCGAAGTGAGTGACTGCAGCTGTGTCTGTTGTCCTGAGGTGGAATGTGGGTTTCTTGTTCTCCCGGGGATCTCAGCCTTGGGATGGCTGCGTGAGTAAGAGCAGAGCACTGGAGAGACCGCAACTGGCTGCCTCCCTGCCTCTGCGTCGAGGTCTCTGGGGTAGAAGAGGCCTGGTCCAGGCAGTCCGTTGGCAGTGGAGCAACACGAGGGCAGCCCTGACGCTGTGCTGCACCCTGGGTGTGGACTCCTCCTTTGCACAAGTTCTAGGGGGCCCACTGTGTTCCTTTTCTAAAAATTCATTCATCCATTCATTCATTTATTGGCGTATAGTTGCTTTACACTGCTGTGTCAATTTCTGCTGTACAGCAAAGTGAATCAGTCATCTATCTATCTATCTATTTATGTATCTGTCTCTCTTTTAGATTTCCTGCCCATTTACTTCACCACAGAGCACTGAGTAGACTTCCCTGTGCTGTACACTAGGTCCTCACTCGTTGACTTTATGTGTAGTATCAGTGCTGTGTATATGTCAACCTGAGTCTCATGGTTCATCCCCCCCCCCGCCCCGCCCCCCCCGCAACTGCCTTTCGAACATGTTCCTGATGATGCTGAATTTTCCTTCTGATTCATTCAGGCGAGTCTGGTGACACCTGTGGAGCCCTTTCTCTCAGAGAGATGGGAGCATGCTGTGTGGGCTCTGCTGAGGCAGCTTGCCTGGCCATCTTCTCGAGTTTTCTGAGGTTCCGCTCCTTGAAGGGATGTGTGACAGTGATACCGGTGGTCAGACAAGTTGAGTGGCGTTTGCTCACCCTCAGATCCTCAGGCCTGAGCTGTGTAACCATGTGGAACCATGATATTTCTAGTGATCGTGTCTGGGGGTGTCGTGATTTATGAGAAACTCCCTAGCAGTCACTGTGAAAACAGAAGAGTGCTGGGGACTCAGGCCTCTTCCTGTGAGCCTTGCCTCTCCTCTGTGGGCAGACAGACAGCACCCACCCTGCCCCCCCCCCTGCCCCGTGAGACCATCTCAGAGAGAACCCCTCCAACATGTGGTACAGCAGGTGTACTTGTTCAGTAGCTTGGTGTGAGTAATTCTGTGTGAGAACTCAAAACAGAAATATTTGCACAGGTTTGTATAAGCTATTCACACTACTCTTTGGCAACAGGAGATTAGGTGTCCGAGTTGAATACGTATAGAATTCTAGAAAAAGCGTTTTCAAGACCTTTCACTTTTAAAGTTAGGACTTTGCCCACATTGGTTACTTAGTGACCAGGGAGGGACCTGAAGTGGATTTTGAGGTGGCGGACAGGAGTTGCACCAGCAGCAAGTTCTGGTCCTGGTTTGAGCGTTTCATCCATGTGGTGTAAGTCTGCTTTTGAAGAACTAGGCTTGAGAAGGCTGCTCCCAGTTGTGTACAATTTGACTTCTGTTTCCACTCGTTAATATGCTACTTTAATTCTGAGGAAATTGCATGAGACTTTTCCAACTTTTACTCGAGGAAACGAGCCTCAGAGCTCCCCGTTGGATCTGTTGAAGGTCCCTCCCTGTTCTGGGTCAAGCCCGCCTGTATGGTGTAGCAGACAGAGGTCCTGACTTCATGCCAGATACCTTCCCTCCTGGAATTCTTGCAATAACAGGGTAGTTTAGTATACTTTTCGTTTGCTGTTTGGGTTTGTTATGTAGAAAAGAAGCTTGGTCAACCAAGTGGCTGGACAGAACGTTAAGACAGATGGGTGCCAATCGTGGCAAATGTGACCTTTGGGATAGGCGCATTTTTGCTCACGTCCGAGAAAACTGCCGTGTCTAGGACTTTTATTTTGAGGACGTTAACTTTATGTTTGATTTGAAACTTAGGACGACATCAATGATAAACTTGAAAATGAAATTGCAAATAAGGATTCTAGGCATCGACAGGTAATGGCCTTTCTGAACTGTGTCTGACTTTTATAGTAGTGAATTCCTGAGGAAGGAAGGTAAAGATCTTTTCATGTGACTCCCACATTGGAAATCAAGTCCCAGTGTAAAGTTCTTATGACCCTAAAATACTGTGTTCAAAAGTGTGGATGTACATCATGGTAAATCAGCTGTACTGGAAGGAAATACATTTTTAAAAAATTGCGGGTGACTGCAACTTACAGGTTTGCATTATTTGGGACTTGGTTTAACCATTTTGTGGAATTCCATTCCTGACTCTTTTGTTTTACTTGAACGTGAATCTGTTGGCTTGTTAGAGTTTTTACCGAAAGAGTAGAGAGCAGCAGGGAACTTCACGGCAGCTGGCTGCCTGTTGGGAACTGGGGTCACTGTGACAAAAGGCAGGGTTAGAGCTCCGGTCTGATTAGGGTTTCTACTTCCTGTGGTTTGGTGAGCCTTACTCGCTCCTGTTCCCGAGTGGTCTCAGATAATCAGGATTTAACCAGGAAAACCAAATCTGGCTTCTCCAAAACAAAGTGAGTCAGTCTGGTGTGTGCCAAAGTGTATCATTGTCCCCACCACAAAAATTAAATACTAGAAAGCCATTGAAATGTATGATGGGGAATGCTAACTAAAAGCATTACGATATACAAAATAATGGCTGTAAAAGGCAGATCAGAAAATACTATGTACCATATGCTATTGTTTTCTGAGGGTTTTAAAGCACAGCATATTGTTTGTGTACGTACATAGAGGAATACGCACACAGAAAAAGTAAGAAAGCTGCTTAGAAACTAATGCTAACCTCTCAGGAACCTGAGCTTATAGATACTTTAATTTTTTTCTTTTTTAAAAAAGAATCTGTCTGTTCTACATTGAAAGTTTTTCAGAGTAAGAAGATCTGTTAAAAGAATAATCGTGCATTTACAAATACTAGTTGACTGGCATTTCACCAGGCACGCTCTTATCAGGTCTGTATTTCAGAGGAGATGAAAGCCATATTTTGGCTTACACGCCCGTAGCCATCTGCGGTCGGTAGGGTTCCCTCTAAGTGATGATTCTGGTGATGTTTTAAGAAGGGTCCGTAGTGAACCCTTCTTCCCTTAACTTGTCAATAAGAATGAATAAGCTTCTACAGATCTTCTTTAATATATAAGAATTTGTTTTATTTTTAAGACGTCCTTGGGGAACGTTTAGGAAAAGCAAATACTCTGGCAGGAGGTGTTCTGCTCACTGAGCCCAAGCCCAGGAACACTGAGAGAAAATTTACCCTGACGGAGCTTCCGAAACAGAATGAATCCACTAGACACGTGCATTTAGGTTTTGTCTCAGCTTGCTTAAAGCGACAGTGGCTACACCTCTCGGCCTGTTTTGATCCTCTGCTCTCCCTTTGTAGACAGAGGATAAGAACCGCCAGTTGCAGGAGCGCCTGGAGCTGGTAGAGAAGCTGCAGCAGAGACTGCGGAGGGCAGAGACGCTGCCCGAGGTGGAGGCGGAGCAGGCGCAGAGGGTGGCCTCGCTCTCCAAGGTGCTGCTCTGGGTCCCTGGGGGGCGGGCGCAGGGAGGGCCTGTTCCCCTGCTCTCCCACCGCGCCCCTGCCCGTGCTGCTCAGTCCACACAGGAGCGCAGACGCGGGGGTCGTGCTGCCCGTCTGAGATGGGAGCGCTCCCTGAGTGTCAGGCAGGCCCCACTTCTGCGTCATCCCTACGTTAATTTCCCTCCAGTTTTGTCCCGAGTTGTGTGTGTCCCTAGGACGCTTCAGCTCCAAGTCACTGCTGCTCAGAGTTCAGTCAGCCACTCAAAGCCTAGCAGGATAGAGACCTAGAAAAATCCCATTCTCGTTTAAGAGATGGCCAAAATAGCTCTGTAATGAACACAGTTTTAAGTCATTATCCATACACTTGTTAAAGAAGTCCCAGCAGGGCACGTGCAGACCCGAGGCCCCACTCCCCACTCGCCGTCCCCAGGAGCCCGCGGGTGAGAGGCCATGTCCGTGGGATGTGGCGCTGCTGGGGGCATCGACCCCATTGGCAGCCAGCCAGCCACCCTGTCCTTGTGGCGGGAAAGGTGTTGCCCTGCGCTGCCGGTGGGCACTGGCTGAACATAGAGAGTCGGGCCGGGTCTGTGCTGACGCGGCTGTCGGAAGCCTTGCCAGGAGCTCAGTGAGCGCCCGAGGGGCCATCACGTCGCGGGAGGCTGCCGGTGTCCCGTGCTCGCCGACCCTCCCAGAGCAGGGTCACTAACAGCCGCCAGGGGGCACCCTTCTGCTGTGATCTTCCTCTCCAGGCTTGGTTTCTCCTCTCCCCTGGCATCTCTGCTGTCCATCCCCAGTCGGCCTTGTAGTCCGACCTTTTGTCTTCCGGAAGCTCTACCACTCAGGAGGCTAAACGGTTCGAACTTCCTTCCCGGCTTAGGAAGGTAGAACGTGTGCCTCGCGTTTGCCGCTGTCTGCTGCCCGCGCGGGCTCGCCACAGGCAGTCCGAGGAGGGAGCGCAGCGGCCGTGGGTGTGGGGCCCGGGGCACGGGGAGCACGTCTCCTCTCACGAGCTGGTCACCAGCCCCCTCCGTGAGCCATGTGTCACACACGAAGCCGCGCAGGCTGTGTGAGCAGGCATGCGGGCGTGCCCCCCGCGAACCCAGGGCCCGTGGTTCGCACAGAGCATGGCCCGCTTGCCGCCCCTGCGATCACAGCCCGCGTGCCGTCAGGACAGGGTTGTTGTGAGCGGAGCTGACGCTGTTCTTGGCCGACAGGCAGGAGAGAGAGACACAGCAGCATGGAGGATAGGCTGCGCCAGATGGAGGCCCAACTGGAGGAAAAGAACAAGGAGCTGCAGCGGGTGCCTGTGCTGACGGGGAGGCGGCGTCTGGGCAGGAGACGTGGCTTGGGCGGGGGCCAGCACTGCCTTTCTCCACCACTCCCGTCTCTGGCATCGAGTGTGTGCCTGTGTGGCCCCATCTGCTGATCCGGGCACCCACCTCCTCGGGAGCAGGGCCAGAGGTGGTCGCCCATAGGCAGTGGGCAGGAGCCAGGGCCTCCCCACATTCAAAGAGGCTGCTTGTTGCTCTGACCAGCCAGTCCGGGGAGCTGCTTGGGATACAGGTGGACCTCACGACTGCCCCTCAGACAAACCTGGGGTGCCAGCCCGGGGCCCATGAAACTGAAGGCATGGCGCCCAGGTGTGGAGCCTGCTTGCCTCGGACGTGGCGCTGGAGTCCCACATGCCAAACTGCTGGTCCAGACACGGTGTGTGTGTAGGATGGCTGCCTCTAGACAGGAGAAGCGCAGTTGTGCTGCGACAGAAGGCGCATCACGACAGGAAAGGGTGATGGTGGAGGCTCGCGTCACCGAGTCCTGAGAGAGGTTTCCCGGAAAGGTTGGCCACACGGCAATACAGACCATCCAGGAAATGGAGTGGGGATCCCGGGTCCAGCCTCACGTGTCAGTACTGTCCCCACCATACCTGTGTTCTTGGGCTTGGACTGCAGAGCCTCACAGGCGGGCTTCCAGGGGGCAGTGGTTCTGACTCCCATCATGCGACCCGCGGTGAGGCGCCCTCCCCGCTTAGGCGGAGAGCTCAATATCTCCCGATCAGGGGTGCACTTCTTACTTTCATAACTGCTGCTCAGAGGCTGTTGAGATCGGGATGCTGTTTATGACTAGACTAAGCCAATTCAAAGTCAACTTTTGTTTTGCTTTAAAAATCTTTGAAGGCCGATGCCTTATTGTGGAAGCTGTGACAGGTTTTGTTTCCTTGGGCTCAAAAATCACTGCAGACGGTGACTGCAGCCATGAGATTAAAAAATGCTTGCTCCTTGGAAAGCTATGACAAACATAGACAGCATATTGAAAAGTAGGGACATCACTTTGCCGACAAACCATATACTCAAACCATATACTCAAAACTATGGTTTTTCCGGTAGTAACGTATGGGTGTGAGAGTTGGACCATAAAGAAGGCTGAGCACTGAAGAATTGATGCTTTCGAATTGTGTTGCTGGAGAAGACTCTGCTTTAACAGAAAATAAACTTTTAAAATGTATTACGATGGAAAATTGCAAACATGCACAAAAGTGGATGGAGTAGTATAATAAATACCCATGACCCGTCCCGTCAGTTCGTCTCAGCAATTTCTCATACAGAGCCAATCTCAAATAGATCATTCTTTTGTCTTCTCTCCATTTTTTTTTTTAATACAGTAGGTTCTGAAACAGCTTTTTAAACCTTGAAATTGATGCTCATTTTATAAAACACAGACTTGGCAACTTTGTTATTGCATTTAAAAATTGTTTGAGGTAATTATTTCCAGTTTTTTAATATGAATTTTCATATTGGAAAAGACCCTGATGCTGGGAAAGATTGAAGTCAGGGAGAGAGTGGATGACAGAGGATGAGACGGTTGGACGGCATCACCAACTCAGTGGACATGAGTTTGAGCAGATGCTTAGCAGACGTCGAGTTACATTCTCCTTATGGCGAATCCACTGCTGTAACACGTATAGCACTTCTGGTTTTGAACACTGAATGTGTTTGCATTATAGATGGATTTAGAGTGTGTGGCTGTTGTGTGTGGTTCAGAATTCTGAGTAGTCCTTTCTGGATTCACCCAAGAGCTGAGACAAAGCGTGAGCCATTCACGTGGGCTGTGCTGTGCGTCAGAAAGATAATACGAGCCACCTACACAATCTAAAATTTCCTAAAAACCAACGGGCTACTCGACGTCCTTCTTTCACCACGAGTCTTGAAATCCTCTGTGTGATTTCCACATCGGGCTTTGCAGCAGCCTGTCTCACGTGCTCAGGGGCTGCACGAGGCGAGTGACTGCCATGGCCGACAGCACAGAGCTTCCAGGTTGAGTTGAGTGACTCACAGACTTGGCCCGTTTGACTTGTTTTACCCCATGAGCAAGTGAAGTGGGCTGTAGAGGAATGAATGTGAGGAATGCAGGTGAGCTCCATGGAGACAATTGAAAGCAGTGAGAGGAGGGAGGGCAATAGAGTGAGTCGTGTCCCCCTGACCCGAACCCCCCGCCTGAAGTCCAGCTTCTCTCTACAGACTTCATCGTTGTTAATGGCTTGCCATGTTTCCTCCAGAGAAACCTTTTCTACACCTGAGATGGAACTTCCTCCTCATTATGGTTTATAAGGGTTAATATTGTTCTGAGTGTTTCTATTTGCTAGGGACTCTTAGAGAACATTTTCTCAGAATTAAAATGTTGGGAGTTGATACCTACTCACGTAACCTGTTCTGCACATTTTGGTGCAAGTCACTTGACATCCAGAAAGCAAGCGGTGCAGGCTGTGTCATTTGCTGTTTCGTAGGACCAGCTGATTCTAAACCTGGAAACCCTGAGAGCCGAAGTGGACCAGACGAGACTGCGAGGGGCTCCCTTCCACCACAGGTAGGCTGCTCCCCCGGGCAGCTCCCCTCAGCGCTGTCGAGTGTGACAAGGGCCTGTCTGGTGTGTGGACAGTATGACTGGGTGTTGCTCATGGTCGCACCTCAAGGAGCCTGTAGCTTCGTGGCCAGCGAGAGGGAAGAGACAAGCATCGTTCCTTAGGGTCAAACTTGGTACCACGGAGTGGTAGTCACAGGATTGACAACACTCAAAACCACAGGCAGAGGTTTGGAAGTAGGGGGCCGACCAGTTGATATTTGGGCGTATTCATTTGAGGGGCCTGACAGACTGTGACACCGATGTTTCTGAAGAGTCGCAGAAGGTTAATGACCTGTAGTCTTTTGACTGCGGTGGGAGGAATCACCTGGCTTGTGAATGAGGCGAGCAGATTACTGAGCATCCTGCTTTTTTCTTCCTCGTTGTTAGAGGGGCGGTAATTCTTATTGAGTATTTAAATGTTTCTTTGGCTTCTTCACGGAAAACGGTCACAAGTGAGAGAGAAACTCTAGCAAAGGTGATTAAGTGCTTACTGGTGACATTCATTCATCTGTAGGAAATCGACTACTGCTTGCAGCCTGACTTAGGAGACAGTTTGGAGCCCATACGCATATTTCTGTGTTTGTGTGCTTAGGGGATCCTCGCAGTCCAGAGCCCCCACCCAGCCTTCTTCTAGAGAAAAGGAGATGTCATTTGAGACAAAGGCAGAGCCAGAAACTGGTCCTGTGTCTGAAACCACGGCGGGTGGAGTTCAAGGAGAGCACGTGCCCTGTAGAACAGGAGGGGACGTGGCCGGACTTGGTGGCAGAGCTCCTCCAGGGTGAGGGGCTGGGGCTGTCAGAGGTGGGGAACCCCTGCTCCCGGGGTGGACGAGGTGAGTGTGAGGAGGACTGCGTAGACAGTGGAGGAAGAGGAGGTGGACACGGCCTCCTCCTCTTGGGGGTTTTTGGGTAACGAGGAGGGACCTGGTGCCAGGACCCGAGGCCTGACACAATTGGGGGCTTCAGATGGAGAAGCCTGGGGCCTGGTCACCAGTCCCGTGTGTGTCAGTGAGAGTGAGAGACGAGAAGAGGAAGCAGCCGCGGGGCAGGAGGAGCCGCTGTGCTCTGAAGACAGTGGGCCACAGCGGCTGGTGCGAGGGAGGGGTGTCTCCAGGAGGCAGCTCTGGAGGGGTCACAGCAGTGACTTAGCAGCACAGGTGGGGCCTCGGAGTGGGGCTTGTGGGCAGTGTGGGCTGGGTGGGGGGCACTGTGCTGCCTCAGGAGGGAGGGAGTGGGGACTGAAAACTGGCTCCCAGGCAGGGCAGGCACGGCGTATTTGGTGGGACCTCCCAGAGGAATTGGTCACCTTGTCTCTGAGACCTTCTCCCGGAGGAAAGAGCTTCGGGTGAGGAGGGGGAGAGAGATGAAGGCTGCACCCCGCGAGGGGACTGGGAGGCGATGGTTGGGGGGCGACCCAACCCGGAGGCCTCTGTGGCCCTCAGAGGACCCTCGAGGGCCCGCAGTCCACAGCGGGACTGTGTCGTACCCCCCACCCAGTTCCCAAGTGTGCTCTAGCCCCAGGCCCTTGGGTGGAAGTGGAGCAGAGAAGGGAACAGTTCTGTCAGGAGGGAGGGGAGACGGGAGGGAAGACAGGTGTGGCTCCGGGAGATTCCAGACTTCCATCTCCTGTGCAGCACAGTGTTCCTTGCAAAACCGTCGAGCAGAGCAGCGTGTGACCCCGAGCAGGCTGAGCTGGTGGTCGGCCCTGGCCACTCTGCAGCGTATGGGGTGTCCTGTCCTCGGAGGAAGGCCCTGTCTCCTGGGTTTAGGGACTCCTGCACGTGAAGGCACCCCCCTCTTCCCAGAGACAAGACTGAGCAGAGCCCGGGCGGTCCTGCAGTGCAGGCGGCTCACAGTCAAGGCGGGGCCGCCCTGCCTCCCAGCAGGCCCCTGCTGAGTGAGCTCCTGGCACCTGCAGGCCCAGGCCTTAGTGCTCAGGGCCTGAGCATCTGTGCTGGGCCTTGTTCAGCCCAGAGTCCGGTGACACGCTCACCTCTGCTTTAATGGGAGACACCAATGGTGCTCAGCTCCGAGCTGTGGGTCTGAGGCTTTTCTGCTGCGGGTTGTCTGAGGCGCCTTTAAAAACACTGAGAGCCGTGCAGACAGTGTTCCAGGCAGACCGGTGATTGTGATCCACGGACTTCCCGTGGGAGAGGGAGGTCAGAGCAGGCGTGGGCCGAAGGGGAGGTGGGGTGCCAAGGGGAAAGCAGAGCAGGTGCAGGCCCTGCCCTGGGACCTGAGAGCGGGCTCCAGGGGGACCCTGGACGCCCCAACCCCAGACAGCCGATCCTGTCCTAGTCAGCTCCACACCCTCGCGTCAGCACTGCCTTCCCCACATACAGGAGTTTTCCAGCTGCTGGGGATGAGCCCTGAGTGTCTGCGGAGCAGCGGGCGGCCTGTTGCTATTGGAGCCAGGAGGGCAGTGCCCTCCCGGGGGCCCTTTTGCTGTGAAATTGCCGATCTTCCAAATGGACAGGCTTTGGCCCGTCTGACAGAGTGAGCTCTCTTTTCTTCTAACAGTGCTGCTCTTTGCCGTGTGTTTCAGCCGACCCCACTTGGGCAGCGCCCCGGACCTCAGGTTCCCTGTGGCGGACCGGCCGGCAGACTCCTTGGGCAACGGGGCGGTGCTGTGGTGCCCCCAGAAAGGCCGGCTGGCAGCGTTGCACGATGAGCCATCCGAGGCAAGGACCCCGCCGCCCCCTTCCCATCCCTGGTGGGCACCTTGTGAGGCACCTGCCCCCTCACACTGTGGTCCTGAGGTGGGTTTGGAACAAAGCGCTGATAGGTCGCTTTACGTCTTCCCATTTTCCTTTTTCTGGCTAAGAGTTTACTTTTAAGGCATGCTTTTTTTCCTTAACCAATTTTAATAATTTGTGGCCTATTGTGAGGCCCAGCATGGTACTAATTAGCACAGTTTTGAAATCGTCCTACGAGTAAATGGATACACATATCCATCAGCTTATAGTGAGAGGAATTCTCATTGGAAGTTTAAGTGCCTTTATGTTTTCACCTCATTCATGCCATGTATTTGTTCATACATGTCTGTGTTTTGAGCTTCCACATTCAGTGAGCAGTTAGTTTGGGCCAGACATGGTCAGAAGTAGGACTCCAGCAGTGAATTAAAAACCGTGTGTGTTCTTTATCCACTGCTACGTAACGAATCATTGCAAAGCTTAGTGACTTCCCAGGGAGCAGCTCACAGTCCTCAGTGCCTGTGCATTGTAGCAAGCGGGCCTGGTTCAGGGCCTCCTGAGGGCACAGATGCGGGAAGGCACCCCAGGGCTGGATGGCAGGCTTTCAGACTCACCTGGCTGCTGGGGACAGGCCGAGGTCCCTGCCGTGTGGCTTTCCCATGGCCTGGCTTTCCTCGGAACACCCTCTGAGAGCAAGAGTGCGGGGTTTAGCCCGGGGCCCTTCATGCCCTGGTCTCGAGGCCGCACACCTTCACTTATGTTTGCGAGAGTGAGCTGCTAAGTCCTGCCTCGCTCAGGGGCTGAGCAGGAGTTGCCCCTTCTGCCTCTTGAAGGGAGGAGGATGGAAGAATTTGTGGACCCCTTTTTAAACCCGCGCAGCCTGTTGAACAGTAATGAGCAGGGAAAGGAGACCAGAGTGCCTGAGTTGTCCAAGGAGGAGGGGACGATCGTGTGTAAACAGGGTGGCCAGTGAGGTGACACCAGGAGGGTGACCTTGAACCAGAGACCCGGAGGCAGGAAGAGAAGTAGCCACTCGGAGATAGAAAAAGGGTCATGTCAACCAGCGGGGACAAGGGAGAGAGCGGGCCGCATCAGGGAGGAGCCTGGGCTCAGGCCTGAGCAGCTCGAGGCCAGAGCCTGTTTCCTGAGGTGAGGAGGGCTGCCGGGGCGGGGAGCTAAGAGCCGGGCCTCAGCCCTGTTGAGGTGGACGAGCCCATGGGGTGTCCCGGGGACGTGTCAGGAGAACAGCTGAGTGTTCCGGCCTGCATCCGGGAGAGGACTCATTCAGCTCAGGGTGGACTTGGGGTCGTGGGCATACAGATGGCATTTAAAGGCACGAGCATGGTAAAGTCACCAGGCAGGTGCCGGTGGAGAGAGATGGGGTGCAAGGGTAGAGCTGTGGGGCATCCTGCATTCCAAGGTTGAGAAGGGGCGCAAGGGACTGAGGAATAACCGCAGGGAGGGCAGGGCCTGGAGACCAGGGAGAGACATGCTGGGGGTGGGGGGGTGGCGTGGGGGAGGGCAAGGAAGGGAGGGGGCTTGGTAACATGGGTTCCTCGAGCCCCCGGGGAGTTGCCCTGCAGGGCGGGGCTCACCGCCTGCTGGCAGAGAAGTGGAGACCGGGCGGGGAGGGGGACCGTAGAGGCCACTCCCAAGGAGCTTTCAGAGACCCGCAGTGGGCGCTGCAGGGAGCCCTGGAGGAGGAATCTGCTGGTTCCCCTTGTGCGATTGGAAGGCGAGAGAAGGGAGAGGACATGCCGACCGGGCTGATGGGGGTGAACCCATAGGCAGCTGGTTCGCTGGAGCAGAGCAGGAATGATGGCAGGTGGTCCTGGAGCCAGCGAATGGGGTAGCCCAGCCCTGGGGCGGGGTCGTGACGAAGACAGGAGGCGAGGGCACTGGCCACAGGGGACAGGGAGCCAGCAAGCCAGCACCTCGAGGCTGCCCCTCAGTTCCTTTGAGGTCATGTCTGGGAAAGAAGGCAGGACCTGGGTGACAGTGTGGCAGGGGGGACGTTTGCAGAGACAAGGGTGTGAGGTGTGAGAGCGGGAGGGCGGCACGGGGCACCGCAGGCACAATCCCATGTGTCTCTGATGACAGAGCCAGCCTTGCGGTGCGAGGAGCCATCCCCCAGAACAGCCCGAGGGCCTGTGTCCCGAGAGGAGAGCCGCGGAGGGGCTGGCCCTCCCGTCTCCTGGCTGCCCCTGCTCGCGCCTCTCTGTGGGTGTTCAGACCAGCCTGGGAAACGGAGGACTGGGAGCCTGCGAGGACGGCACACTCTGGTGAACTGGTACCAGTGATGACCGCTGATAGGGACCCAGCGGCTGCCGAGCTGAAGGGTTCTTTTTTCTTATTTTCTTCCAGCCTGGCTGATGGAGGCATGGATGTATTTTTGTAATTTTCGGTTTCTGTCTCTGACTCCATCAGCCCACCCTTGTGAATAACCTCATAGGATTGCCTGCCGTCCACGCTGAGACCTGGGTGTCACCAGGCCATCTAGGAACTGGATTCTCCCCCTGCCTGTTTCTTGAGTCCTGTTCGCTTAAGAGATGGCAGTGTCTCATGAGCATGGCCCATTTATCCACAGTCAGGGCTTCCATGTAAAATTGGGTTCAGTTCCTGATAGACTTGAGCTGCCCTGAATGTCGCTGACGAGACGTGGTCCTCTCGTGCCCAGGTGCAGACCCCGAAGGAGCAGGACTGGGAGCGCACGCAGCAAGCCAGCATGCTGGCCGATGTGGCCCAGGCGTTTGAGAGTGACGAGGGCATGTCTGACGACGAGGGCGACAGGGTCACCCTCTTCAGCTCGGCCACTCAGCTGTCGCCCAGCAGGCAGGCCAATGCCAAGACTCTGACCGTGATGATGCAGGAGCAGCTGGACGCCATCAACGAAGAGATCCGGTGGGTGATCCTGAACTCAGGTCCCCAGAAACTCGGTTTCTCTGAGGAGCTGTCTTCTCCTAGGGACGTCTGAGTGTTCCATAGTAAGAAACCTGACCTCAGGTCTGCTTCAAGAATTTTCAGTTTTGAGATGGCCCTTGATTACAGAGCTCGGGCAGCCGGGGCGTTCTGTCCACGGTGTGGTGTCAGCGCTCTGTGGGGGCGGGGGGGGGGCGGCGTTGTGGGGTGTCCCCCCTCAGCTCTGAGCCCCAAGGTGGGTGAGGTGCCGAGGCGGTGTCCCCTGCGGCCCGTGGACCCTCCTGTGTCCCTCAGAGCCCCCCACGTTCTGGTGAAAAGCCACCTGGTGAAAGCTGGGGTTTTGGGGTTGGCAAATTCCCACTCAGATCTGCCTTTTCCTTTTTAACTTAATGTAGTATGAAGATTGGCTTGTTGTAAGACAGTGGTCCAAGGACGTGTGTTTGAGTTTTTCTCATCTCATCAGTATATTTAAGATGTTTTCTTTAGACACCATCTTGGCAGGTATAACAATTTTCAAAACAGGATAGAATCCAAAGGCCTGCCTCGTGGTGAGCAGGGGGCCTTGGGTCTGGGTGCAGCCAGGTGGCTGGGGGCCCCGAGGCCTGCCTGGTGCCACACCTGCCCAGCTATGCCCGTGTCCCGAGTCCACGTTCAGAGTGGCCGCAGGCCGGTGACCCTGCACAGGACCAGGCAGAGCTGCTGCTCAGACTGGTCTCATCACGTCAGCCCAGGCCGAGGTGCCCGTTCCTGTCGGCCGAGCGCGGGGCTCCGGGGGAGAGGCAGGGGGTGAACGGGACAACCAGCAAACGCAGGTGGTGTCACCTGCCCATTTCACGCCAAGACAGACAGCTTTGTGGGCCGTGTTTGAGCACAGACGAGCTCAGAAAGATGGTCTTTCTGCATCCCTGCAGGAAATATGGAACGGTTATAGATTAATATTTTTATTTTTACAGCAAGTTTTCAGGTAAAAGTGATTTTTCCTTATGCGACAAGTTGACTTGATGTAAACGGTCAATTCTGTCCATCAACTTGTTATCAACAGTGAAAAACTTTCCAGATGTATGAGTTGAAGTGAAGCTGGAGTTTACTTCCTGTAAGAATCTTGTATTTTAATTTGAAAATCATTGTATTTGCATAATCGTATATTTAAACTGCTATATAAAAACATCCACCACACATTAGGGGAGAAGAGCAGAAACTGTGAATTCTAGGTTAATGCAGCACATTGACATGAATCCAGAAACTCACACAAAGCTGGTGGAGAACTTCATCAAGTGATGCGTTTGTATGTATACAACCTTAAAAAAAAAAAAAAAATGATCAACTCAGCACTTCATCTGGTCTGGAGACTTGTGTTTAGAAACTGCAGCTTGTTTGTGAATTGCTGTTTTGATTATACAGAGTTCCTGATTCCCAGTGGAAAAGACTTGAGGCACTTGACGTGCATCTCTGCCCTGAGAGCAGGGGAGGTAAGGGTTGTCAACTTGAGGTATCTCTTCACAGGAAAGAGAGTTGCCACCGGGGCCCCTTCAGAATGTTAGAGTAAATAAGTGAAATCAAGCGTGGATGGTCAGGGCCAGTTTGTAAGACTCAAGGCTAAGTTATTCTAAGTTTGAGAATATTCCAAAGAGGAAAGGTAGAACCTTTTGTCTGAGATGTTAATTGAGCAACTGTTTCTGGAATTTGCTAATCATGACACAGAATGCCAGCCCAAATTTATTGTCCAGACAGGTTCCTCTGCTGACAAAGGCAGGTGACGCCTTTTATTCTATTTTAGGTTGATCGAAGAAGAGAAGGAGAACACGGAGCAGCGGGCCGAGGAGACTGAGAGCAGGGAGGGCAGGGGGAGCTTAGGCAGCCTCCGTCGTTTTAAATCAGTGAGCTCCCTCAACCTGCTTCCCACCTCCTCGCATGCTGGCTCCTGCCCGCCCCTGCCCAAGCCCAGAAGGAGGCAGCAGAGCCTGGCGCAGGAGGGAGACCAGCTGGGCATCATGACTCTGGTATGTGACTGCCTCCTCCCTGCCGCATCCCTCCCCCAGCATGCTGTTTTTTGTTTGTTTTTTGTTTTTTCTCTTTATACCCAGAAGAAAATCAGGTACATTTGCTACGCTCAGAGGTCTAAAAGTTTTTAAACTGCCTCGTCTTTAATCATTCCACAATGGCACAGCGACAAATTAGTCTTGATATTTGGACCACCACTTAGCACGTCATCATGAACTCAGCCAGAGCCTGCCTCTGTAACGTTGGGCCTGGCCTTGTGCAGGGCACAGCAGCTGCAGGGAAGTTTCTGTTCTCAGGGAGCAGACAGCTTCGTGAAAGTAACCATAGGCAGCTCTCATGGCATGGGAAAGCCGTACAGCACATTTTCCACTGGGGATGCCTGGCTACAGGGTGCAGGGCATGCGGTGGGAACAAAACCAAGAATCTACATTGGTCTGCTTACTGATGGACCTGGCCACGCGCTCAGGCCAGCTCTGCGTGTGAAACCAGGTTAAAAGCCCAGGGCCCAGGGCCCCAGGGAAGACGTCGGGCTGCCTCACTTTTCCGAGTCTAAAACTGGGATGACGACCTAGGGCTTTTGGTGACAGAGTGTGTGGCTCTAAAGCACATGTTCCAGCTTTCTTGCGTGTTTAGCTTAGGTGTTGTGAGTGCATTGCTGTTCACCCCATGAAATCACGTGTACAACATCCTGCTTTGTAACTGGACTTGTATTGTCTCTGTTTTCTGTTACCACCCATTGCATGTTAGCTGCATTGTTAGTCAGCTTATAATTAAATTAACCGTGAATCATTTTAGCGGCCTGTGAAGTGGTAACTAGTCCATTTTGTGGTCTTTTGACACACTGTTTTTATAATTTGCATCATTGGCTAATTAGTTGATATTTAAAATTCTTTGACGATTTCTCTGTGGTTTCATGCTTGATTTCTTTCCGAATATTTGGAAAAGAACAGTTCTGCATGTTTTCCTTGCTGTTGGAGTTCTCTGACAGTGTGTCTGCTTTCATCATTGGTTTTGATTCCCTCTCTCATCCTGTTGTCTGCTTAGTCGTCATGAATCCAGATCCCCCCCCCAGCCCCCGAGGCTGTAGTTTACCCATCCATCTCCCCTCCCCCGTCCCCTCACTTGCTCTGGTCATAGCCGTGCTGTGGTCCACAGCGTGTGTCCCCTTAGTCAGGTTTGTGCTTTGTCTTCATGTCTCATTAAATGGTGTTTTTCCCCCATAGCAGTAAGTTGAATTGGTGTATCACTATGCAGTTACAGGAGAAGGCAATGGCAACCCACTCCAGTACTCTTGCCTGGAAAATCCCATGGACGGAGGAACCTGGTAGGCTGCAGTCCATGGGGTCGCACAGAGTCGGACACGACTGAAGCGACTTAGCAGCAGCAGCATGCAGTTATAAGCATAATGTATGTAGATGGATCCTAAACTACATATCATGTATAATTCATAAATGAGATTGTGCTTACATAAAGAAATGATCCTCTTAAGTGTAGAATTAGTAGAGTTTTAGATATGCAGATAACATCACCCTTAAGGCAGAAAGGGAGAGGAACTAGAAAGCCTCTTGATGAAAGTGAAAGAGGAGAGTGAAAAAGTTGGCTGAAAGCTCACCATTCAGAAAACTAAGATCATGGTATCTGGTCCCATCACTTCATAGGAAATAGATGGGGAAACAGTGTCAGACTTTATTTTGGGGGGCTCCAAAATCACTGCAGATGGTGACTGCAGCCATGAAATTAAAAGGCGCTTACTCCTTGGAAGCAAAGTTATGACCAACGTAGATAGCGTATTCAAAAGCAGAGACATTACTTTGCCAACAAAGGTCCATCTAGTCAAGGCTATGGTTCTTCCAGTTGTCATGTATGGATATGAAAGTTGGACTGTGAAGAAAGCTGAGCATCAAAGGATTGATGCTTTTGAGCTGTGGTGTTGGAGAAGACTCTTGAGAGTGAGTCCCTTGGACTGCAAGGAGATGCAACCAGTCCATTCTAAAGGAGATCAGTCCTGGGTGTTGATTGGAAGGACCGATGCTAAAGCTGAAACTCCAGCACTTTGGCCACCTCAAGTGAAGAGTTGACTTATTGGAAAAGACTCTGATGCTGGGAGGAATTGGGGGCAGGAGGAGAAGGGGACGACAGAGGATGAGATGGCTGGATGGCATCACCAACTCAATGGACATGAGTTTGGGTGAACGCCAAGAGTTGGTGATGGACAGGGGGTCCTGGCATGCTGCGATTCATGGGGTCACAAAGAGTCGGACACGACTGAGCGACTGAACTGAACTGAACTGACACAGTATCCTTTCTGTGTTGGTGCTTGTATTTAAGACTGTAAATCTCATCAGCTTTTGCACAGTTAATGTCTCTATTAGACTCGTTAAAAAAGTATCTTCTATGGTTAATAAAATGTAAAGACTGCACCTGCTATTGTGCTAGCTTTCATTCTTACATATTTTCACAGGGAACTTGCTTTAATGAATTTATTTTGAGAAGTTTTAAATCAAATTCTATGTCAGGATTTTACATGAATGTCCAAGAGGTGGTTAGATTTGTTCAATGTTAAACTAGGTATTATGGTAACTTCCTCATCAGTTAAATGACTAATTTAAAGTGTAACATGTTTTTGATTAAGAGAAACTAACTTATAGAGAGATTTGGCTGAGAATAGACACCTGTTAAGGCCCTTTGTTGTACAGAATGCTGTGCTTTAATAAATCATGATGTTGTAATAGAATGGTATCTTCCTGAGTAATAATTTATAGTGTTTCTCTAGTAAATCTTGAATAGCTTATTTAACTTCTGTGGTCAAAAAAATGTTCTGTTTCCAGTCACATTTCTCTAAATCTTCATGTCACTTACATGTTTGCCATCATTTTTGCTTTACTGTATTTGCCTCTACGGATTCTTGAAATTTTAGCTTCAAAGTCGCAATGAATCTGGTTTCTCTTCATTTCTTTGCATGCATCTATCAGCCTAGTGATTTAAGGAAGCAGCGTCGAAAGGTAAACTATTGAGTAATTTAGCAGGCCTTTGTTTCTCTGTGAAGTATTAAAGAGTCCTTATTGTTTAACGTGAATGAACACTGTGTGGTTATGTCCTGGTGAATAATTGACGTTTTAATGGAAGTAATGAAACTCACCCACCACTTAAAATGTGCTGATGGTTCTGTTGGAAATAGGTCATTCGTTGGGACAATTGTAACAGTTTGCCTTTCTCCCACTTGTTTGCCTTCTGATCATCTCATGCTTGTTTATAATAGACATCATATTATTTATTATTTTTAAAATTTTCTTTACTTATGTTTTTGGCCATGCTGCACAGCTTATGCGATCTTAGATCCCCAACCAGGTATCAGACCAGTGTCCTGGCAGTGAAAGTGCCAAGTCTTAACCTCTGGACCACCATGGAATTTCCGCTTAGTGCTTTCTTTTAAGAAATGACTGAATCAGAGCCATAGATGTTAGATTTGTGGGAAGCCAATTTAATGATGGTGGGTAGCAATGTGCAGGAGACTCTGTGCACCAGACACGTGCTTTCCGAGTCTGTCATCTCATCCTCAGGTGAGGTCCAGGCTGCTGCTATCCCCATTCAGCAGACATAGACACTGAGGCTTAGCAAGGCCAGGCACCCTACCCAGGCTCTCACACCCAGCAGCGCGGTGTGGACTTGTCTGATCAGAGCCTGGACACTTAACCATGGTGCCATCCAGCCCGCTTTCCTCCAGAGGCTCTCGTGTCCATCACAGCATCCCTGATGGAGGGAGCATCAGGAGGGAGCCTGCTGCCTCTCCCCTCGGGTCACTTGGGTGAGCCCCTGTTGTTGGAGTCCAATGTCCCAAGGGCTGGCCTTCCTTGTCCCTCTCCTGCTCCCAGCCCGCTGACTGAGCACTCCTGGGCCTTCCCACAGGACTGGGGTGGCCACCCTCCAGTTCAGGCAGCTCAGTGCCCGGGAGCCCTTCTGCTGGGCACAGCAGAGCAGTGCCGTCCCCCTGGGGTTGGTGACCTGGGTGTGCCACTCGCCTGCTCTGTAGTCTGCTTTGCCCTCCTGTTCAGTGAGGACACGGCACTGCCCTTCCTAGCCACATGTGGCACCAGTGGGGTGGCTCTCATCCTGGGGGAGGGCAGCCAGGCTGCAGACCCAGAGGCCTTCCTCAGGAGGAGGCCCGGGGGAAGGGGCTGGCGTGGGCCCTGACTCTGAGGCAGGTGTTTGTCTCCACTGAGTCCATAGTCAACCCATGTGTGTCGCTTCCCTGCTCTGTTCATTGTTGTTTTCTGATTTTTATAAATGTTTATTTTAACTTGAATTTGAGATTGATCCCTGTTCAGTTCCATGTGGATAATTTCTAGCCTTTGTAGCCTTCTGTTGTGTGAGGGTTCTTGTTAGAGCTCAGGGGAGGGTGCCCAGTTTATCCAGCTGCTGTTAAATGAGTTCAGCTGTATTTTACACTAAGTCACTTTGTTGTCACCAAGCTCCTGTGGGGCTGCACGGGATCAGTATTCTTTACAGAATCCCACTAAAAAGGCACAGGTTAGTTGGTTAAAACTATGCACTAATTGTTTATAAAAATACATGCCATGCATGTTTCCTAAAACCTCCCCTGGTTTAACCACACACCAAAATGTATCAGTAAGACCTGTCTGGACCCTGTGGGGTTAATCTGTTCCCCACACTGTCTTTCCTTTCCTCACACCCAGGACCAGGGGAAACTCTGGGAGTCCAAGAGAGATCATCTTCTTTTTTTTTTTTTAATTAGTTTATTTTTAATTGAAAGATAATTGCTTTACAGAATTTTCTTTTCTGTCAAACCTCAACATGAATCAGCCATAGGTACCCATATATCTCCTCCCTTTTGAACCTCCCACCACTCTAGGGTGATACAAGATCATCTCTTAGTAAGGACCTGGGGGGGCCTTATGGAAACCACTGTGAATGAATGACACTCGAACTGCGTGTAAGTACTTCAGTGGGTAGCCCCCAGTCTGTATGTTACCGAGAAATACGATCCAGGCACATGGTGTTTGCGTGGAGGGGTTAGGTACCTTTTCTGTGTTTCTCTTGTTGTCATGGTTTCCAGTAACCTGCATCATCACTCCAAATGATCTAGGGTGGTGGCACAAGCTGTGTCTTTTTCTCCTTCAAACAGAAATGTCTGGACGCTTTGCTGAGAGGTTTTGTACTCTAGCTGTGGTGCTTCTGAGCAGCATCTGGCGATGAGCACAGTCCTTTCATCAGGGCAGTTCATGCCATGCAGGGTTCATGGTGCCAGCGTCACTCTGCTGTCCTGTCCTGCCCGGCGGGGCCATCTGGTCACTGGATTCCAGGGAGGGTGGAGCCCAGCTGCAGGGAGGCTCCCATCCAGGGTCTCTGCACTCAGTCAGATGCTCTCGCTGCTCCATAGCCCTGCTTCTCTTGAACAACACAGTCCTTTAAGATGGCATTAAGCTAGAACAAGGGTTTTTTTTTGTACTTGAGGGAAAGCATAGCTAATAGATTTTCAAATAAGTTTCTGGTTATAATGTAAAGCCTGTGTGATTGCCTTTTTCAAAACAGTCTATTGTTAGCCAGTTGTACACTTACCTCACTCCCTCAGCTGCCAGCTTTATGGGAAGAGGTAGGAGATGACAAGACCACCATCAAATGTGAAACCTCACCCCCCGCCTCGCCACGGTCCCTTCGGCTGGACCGCCTGCACATGGGGGCGCTGCACACAGCCACCCCCGAGGACATCAGGGACGCCCGCAAGTAAGTGGCCTGTGTGCGTGTCATCAGTTTCAGGAGCCCTGTGCCTCTTGTCTTGAAAGAGTTGCAAGGATGATTTTAAAGGAATACCACTGGGTTCAGTGCCTGTGTTTAGTGGTGAACTTCAGGTGCTGGGGAAGAAGAGCTCAGTGACCTCAGTGATTTTAGAAAACGTCCATCTCTACAGATTGACTCCTGTGGGAGCTTTCTTCCTGCCCTTGGTAGAGGTCTGCCTGGCCTGGGGCACGTTCCTGATGGTGATGGCCCCGTGCATCTTGGGTTCGCTCTTGAGGGTCCCTCCCTTTTCCGCAGGGGTCTCCTCTCAGGAGACCCTGTCCCCTCCTGTGACTGACACTGTCCTCATTCAGACCACCACCTGCTGAGCTCCCGTCCTGAGCCAGGCAGCACTCGATGGAGGGCACGTGTGGTCACCTGACCAGCAGACCTCCACGGTGACCGTTGCTCTCCTGCCATGGCCGGGGACGGACACCCTGCAGGAGGCGGGGGGAACTGCCCAGAGCTGGGGAGCTGCCTCCTCCTGGAGTGTCGTCACTTGCTGAGCAGCAACCCTGAGGGAGGGTCGGAGTGCCCTCTGCACTAGCTGGCGTGGAGTCAAGCCTTCCTCGGGGGAGAGCTTGAGGCAGAGAATCTCAGCTTCCTGGCGTGGTTGTCTGAGGCCGGGAGCCTGCATTGCTCGTGTGGAGTGTGGTTGGTGAAGGAGACTCCACTGTCAGCTGCGAGGTTGAGGCGCGGGTGTTGCTGGGTGCCCGTTTCTATCAGTAGCTCTTGTGGAGGGGTGTGTGTTTGCACGAGGGTGCCAGTTAAAGGTCGTTTTCTCTCCCCAAAGCTCGACAGGCTTTCAGGACAGCCCCGGGAACAACCCCAGCAGCAGCACCAGCAGGCAGGACTCGCTGCACAAAGCCCCGAATAAGAAGGGCATCAAGTCCTCCATCAGCCACTTGTTTCACAAGAAGGAAAAGGGCGGGCCTGAACACCCTGGCAAGGAGGCATTAGGACCAGGTGGGTGCTTCACCGTTCAGAGGGAGGAGGGCCTGCAGGCATGTCCCTTCTGGGTCTCCCCCACTGTCCCCACGAGGCTCCTGTCACTCACGCTGGGGATCCTCCTGGGAGCAGGAGTGGAGGAGGCATCTGTCTTCTCAATGGGTCTGAGATGATCGGATGAGTTAATGGGTGGATGGATGGATTGATTAGTGACTGGTGGTTGGATGAACAGATGGCTGGCTGAATGGGTGGATGAGCGGAGCATGGAATGAATAAAGCAGATGATTGTACTCCAATGCTAGAAACATAGTCTACGAATTGATTGAGTAGGAGCTGGGCAAAGATTGTTTCCTCCAGAACAGTGACAAGTGTTTGGAAACGGCCTAAGTGCTCATCAGTGAAGGGTGAGGTACAATCTGTAGACACCCCACAAGGAACAGCCCGCCCTCCTTCCTGCCACCTTCCCCATCCTGAGGAGCTCATCAGGGGTTCTGCCTATGCCCCCCACCCCACCCCACAGCCACACAGGTCCTCCTGGGGTCCCCTCATCATACAGGGTTATCATCAGGCCCCCATCTCACTCAGCTTCCTCTCCTTGAGGACAGCATATGTTCCTGACTCTTCAGCCACAAATTTGCTGAGTGTCTTGTTTGTGCTGGGTGTGGGATTTACAGGGGTAAGTAAAGCAGATGTGGTCTGGAGCACAGTCAAGTGACAAGACAGAAAAAGGAGCAGGTTATTAAATTCTATCCCTGTTATTAATAAGTACAACGCTGAGATGGATGGTGCCTTGATTGTATACCAGATGCTGTGTGTGCCCCTTACCAAGCAGGTGCTGCCCCCTCCCGATTTACAGAGGAGGACACAGTGATGGTCACGTGGTCAGGGAGTGGTGAGGGCAGGTTCACACCCATCCAGTGGGACCAGGCACTTTGCTGAGCCCCAGCCACCTCTCCTGGATGCAACAGGAATGAGATGGTTCTATGGCATGATGATTGCTGCAGTCCACGGAGTGGCAAAGAGTCGGACACAACTGAGCGACTGAACTAAAACCTGAGTGTGTGCTAACCTGCTTCAGTCGTGTCTGACTCTGCGACCCCAGGGACTGTAGCCCACTAGCTCCTCTGTCCATGGGATTCTCCAGGCAAGAAGACTGGTGTGGGTTGCCAGGCCCTCCTCCAGGGCATCTTCTCGACCCAGGGATCGAACCTACACCTCTCCTTATCTCTTGCATTGGCAGGCAGGATCTTTACCCCTAGTGCCACCTGGAAAGCCCCAGTGAACGCTGACAACTACAAATGCAGGAAATAAGGGCTGCTCCTAAGTTAAACTGGAAGAGCAGCAAGCACAGCTTGTAAAGAGGAAAACACACGATGAGCGACAACAGTGCCGACAGAAACAAGGGATGCGTTCACCCACATAAAGAAAATATCTGTGCCATTCGGAAGAGGAGCCCATCAGCCTTTGGAGGGACAGTTGGAACCAGAATGAAAACCGAGGCCATGGTCAGCAGTGCCCACCACATGGCCTGGGTGGCATGCTGTCACTCACCAGATTTCCTGCGTCCCCAGAGCTGCTGGCGGTAACATGTCTGAGTGCCAGGCCGGGCAGCATCCCTGTGTGAGCTAAGGCATCACTGCTCTCCTTCCAGTGCTGCTGCAGGGCCCTCTGTGGGCGGTCACCCTCATCCCCTGCCCTGCCACCCGCTGGGGCTCGGCTCTCCCCCTGGGATATTTTTGGGCCTTGAGCTTGGGTGTTCCCAGCCCTCTGCCACACTGGACTGGGACACAACTCAGGACTTGGGCTTGAGATATCAAGGAGACCGTGTATCTGGAAGGACACTGTCCTGGGGCCTGTGAGAGAGCAGGAGAGCAAAGCCCCCACGGGGAGGAAGCAGAGCTGGGGAACGTGCCCACAGCCTCCACTGCCTCCTGCACAAGTGCCTTTTCTTTGTCTCTCCTTGACCTGAAACAAACCCCAGCTGCTGCTGCTCTGCAGGTGATTCCTAAAGATGCACCTCCTGCCAGAGCTATTGTCCTGCTGCTCTGGGGCTGCCTGAGTGTGCTCAGGAGCGTCAGACAAGTAGGGCTGCCACACCTCATACTGGAGGCGGGGGGCCTGATACTGGGGAAGGGTTGGGGGGTAGGGGAGGGTCTGAGGGTTGGGGAGGGCCTGATGCTGGACTAGGGTCTGATGATGGTGGGCAGCCTGCTCCCAGATGTACATGGAGTTGAGGATAAATCTCTATGAGAAATCTTTTTTTCATACTTTCCTGACCACCTTGCTATGTTCTTTTTAACTTAAGGATAATTTTGTTCAATATCGGTTGATTTCTGCCATACATCAACATGAATTAGCCATAGACGTATGTCCTGTCCCTCTTGAATCTCCCTCCCACCTCCCCTTGCTACATACTTGTTTCTATGGATATATGAATAATAAAGACTATTGACTAAAATAACATGAAAAGCTCCCACACACAAGTGTGCACACACACACTCCCTAGTGCATCATTCGGATCCGGGTCAGGGTTGCCCTCAGCCACCCCACCTAGGACCAACGGCGAGCCTCAATACCTGCACTTTGTTCCCACCCTTGGCCCGCTGCCCGCGCCTCAGCAGCACAGGGGCCCTGTCCCCACAGATGCTGAGGTGATGGAGCCTCTGGTCTCCAGAGCCAAGGGCATGAACACACCGTCGGTCGTCCTTTGAGGACACCTATGCTTCCACTTTCTGGCCTTTCCATTGTATCCATCCGTTTCACTTAACAGAATGTCCATGTGATGACACGGGCTGCCATTACCAGCTCTAGTCTGTTCTCAGTGGGAGTAGGAGGGCTTCTGGGACCCACAGCGGCAGGCCTGTGTGCATGTGTGTGGGGCCTGCGGGGTGGGCTCAGGGTGGTAGAGGTATCAGAGCCCTCCCACCATGGGCCTCTCCAGGCCCGGCCACGCTCGAAGAGCCAGGCTTCCCCTATCCCATTCACAGCTCAGGGCCACGTGGCCCCGGAGTTATCTGGCTTCCGTTCCCGCCGCTGCCCGCACACCTCAGCCCATGGGCCTCTGAGCCTCTTGAGGGCCTAGGCGCAGACTAGCCAGAGCCCTGACGGCCCATCCTCCCTGGCACCTGCCTGGTCCCCAAACCCACCAGGAGGCATGGAGGTGAGGTCCACCAGAGCGCCTCAGCACAAGCCCTACGCATTACCGAGGCCAAACTTGACCCCACGCCGCCAACCAAGCACACGACCTTCCCGAGAGAGCAGACGAGCCACAGGCAGGCACACGGACAGACGCCCAGACACTCGCACGCACCCACGCGAAGGGAGACAGCCGGCCAGCGCAAGCTCCTCAGCCAGAGCCATAGCACCTGTGAGAGGCCGGGGCCAGAGGAAAGGATGGGCGGCCGGCTGTCGGGAGAGACAGAGGCAGAAAGAGATGAAGGTTCCAAGACAGACTGGAAGACAGCGAGAGGGAGCTACAGACAGACAGACGCGCTCGCGCGCGCGCGCGCACACACACACACACACACACACACACACACACGGACACAGAGACAGAGGGCGAGTGACAGAGAGATGACAAATGGGATACAGAAAGGGGAGAGAGGATGGCCTCAGATACGAGACAGACACACTGGCACAGACCGTGACGCACCTCGGAGGGAGGCTGCACGGAAGAAGCAGCTTCCTCAAGGGAGGGGGCGTCAGCCTTGGGCCGGGCCCGGCTGGACGGCTGAAAGCGGTGCCCTGGGGCTGGCGTTCGCCCGTGGAGACCCCAAGACTTCCTCGACTCCAAGGTCCCGTTCGGCTTGGCTACCTAAAGCGGGACCCAGCCCCTGCCCCTAGGCCAGAGGGTGAGTGCGTGCGAGAGTGTGTGTGTGTGTGTGTGTGTGAGTGTGTCGGTGGGTGAGGGTGGGGTCGGGTCGACTTGGGGCCGGATGGATACCCAGAGTGGAGGGGGGAGAGTGTGGACGCCACCGGCTTGGGAAGCTTGCGTGGTCCTCTTGCTGTCTCTCTCTCCCTCTTTCTCCGTCTCCCTTACCTGTGGTTTTCAGCTCTTGAACTGTCTTGGTGGGGGGGGGGGGTGGTGAACCTCCCTAAACCCAAAGCAACTTTCTCTGGAGACGTAGTGAAGGGTCAATGCACTCTTACTCATCTGATATACCCTAAAATCCTGGACATGTCTGGACTCAGACTTTGAGGGCAGCCTTCCTGCCAACTCTGGCAGTCATTGATGGTGCTACAACTGTAATCCTCTAAAGGACCAAAAGTCCCGTACAAGTCCAGACGTCTGCTCTGTACAGTCTCTTCGTACAGTACAGGAACGTATAGAACAGAATGACACATTCTTTTTTAATTGTACAGATGACTCAGCTGCCACCTGCTGCCTAGTCAACATCGTCAACATGTGGGAGTCAAGCAAGAGTTCCAAATCCCTTGTTGTGGTCCTTGGAAAGACTTCTGTTCTGAGTTGCTCAGTTGTGCCCAACTTTGATGCGACCCATGGCCTGCGGCCCGTCAGGCTCCTCTGTCCGCGACTTTGCCCAGGCAAGAATACCGGAGCGGGTTGCCATTTCCTTCTCCAGGGGATCTTGCCCACCCAGGGATCAAACCCGAGTCTCCTTCAGGCGGACGCCTTCCCATCTGAGCCACGATACTGCTAATTGCCTAGTCGAAATACAAAGAAAAGAGCTAGTGTTCTACTAAGTGCCAAGACGATGGAAGAGACGGAAGGTTTCCTTTGTTGGTAGAGTTGAATCTTTCCTTCGTTTTAGTTTATTTTTACTATTAAGGCTACTTGAACAAGGCAATGGAGAAACCCCAGTATTGGAAAGCAATCGACTTTTTAAAGAAACGCGTGGCAGGCTAAACTTCCTTCGTTTTTCAGAGTTGGTTAAATGCAAAAGCTTTATTCAACCAATATGACTATTGTGAAGGGTATTTCAGGTCTCCATGATGAATCACTAAGGCATCAAGGAAGAAAGGAGTAGAGGTGGAGACAAAAAGAACAACCTTTCCCCTTGGCCCCCTCTCAACCAGCTGCTTAGTTCCTTCATCTCATGGACCTCGACGTGGGATTATCTTGTTTGTCCGGTTTTTGTTCGGGGACCCTTTCTAGTCAGGAGGCTATAAGCAGTGGTGGGGAAGCCCTTCTCTCCATTCCACGTGAGACCCAGTGGACAGTCCAGGCCCTGCCCACTGCATTGAGTCTGTAGCAACAGAATCACCAGGGATGCTGGTTGAAAACGCGTATGCTTGCAATCCACTCCCCTTCGCTACTGACTGTTTGAGGTGGCGGTCTGGAACCTATAGCTGGAAGCTTTCTTGATGTTCCCAAATGACACAAAAAGTCTGAGGACTACGGAAGATCTTCCCGTTTCTGGAAGAGTCACACACCTACAGAAGGAACCACAAGAGTGGCCTGCAATGGTAAAGGTATCAGTATTGGACTACAAGTTGGAAGGTCTCCACCTTTGCTATGCAAGTAAAATGATCTTCCTTTGAAGTGCAAATGGATCATGCTAAAAGTTTGCATTGTTCTAGAGCATTTTAGAAGCCCTGAATGATGGGAATCGCACGTACGAGTTCCTTGAAAGCAAGAACCTGTGTGTCTGGGTACGTCTTCATGCCTTAGATTGTGCCTTGAATGTCGTGTGCACATCAACGGAAGAAAGAGAAGAGTTGAACCGACAAAGATACAAAGAGATCAAAAGTGCTGAGCCAAGTGAAAAGTTGAGGCTTCCAAGAACTTCTCTGTCTTTCACACACTGAATACATATTGAGCACCGACTATGAGCGCGTAGGCATGTAATAAGTTTCTGCACATAGAATGCTGAGAGAAGAAGACACACAGTTGCTGCTTTCACTGAGACTAACCTAATGATAAATAACAGGCAGATCCTGTGAGAACCGATACAGGGGACTCCCCCGTCACCAAAAACTGGGTGTGGGAGAAGGCTTTTCAGAGTCATAATTGAGTTGAGGTCCATAGGTTGAACCAACGTACACCAGGGTTGAGGTGCAGGAGGACTTTCAGGCAGGTCAAATAGCATCTTGGAAGGCTCTGTGACAAGGGAACCTTCGTACATTCCAGACATGGAAAATGCCCTATGGGAGGGAACCCAAAGAGTGCAGAGGGCACTCCAGTGGAAAGAAATGAGAGAAGGAAGTGGCGCCCAAGCAATGAAGGGATTTGGCCGTATATGAAATATGATGGGAAAATACAAGAGCAGTTTTAGCAGGGAGGTGGTAGAATTGGATCTGCGTTTTGAAAAGGTCATCTTGCTCAACATCACTAATGACTGGAGCGACTCAACTCCAAACTACAACGAGGTACCACTTCACATTAGTCAGAACGGTCCTCATGGCAAAGTCTGTCAGTAACAAAGGCTGCAGAGCAGGTGCAGAAAAGGGAACTCTCCTCCACTGTTGGTAGGACTGTGAGTCGGTAGAGCCGCTATGGAAAAGCGTATGGAGGTTCCTCAAGAAACGAAAACTAGAAGTACCATATTATTCGGCAGTCCCACTCGCAGGCATATAGCCACCAAAAGTATATGACTCAACAAGATGCAGGCACCTTCTGTGCAGATGAATCTGTGTGTGCCCGCGCGGGGGCGCGCGCGAGCACGCGCGAACGCCTGCGAGGTCGGGGCTGGGGCTGGGGCTGGGGCTGGGGCTGGGGCTGGGGCTGGGGCTGGTGGTGCTGCAGCCCCCCCGGGATGGCCTGAGGCACGCCAAGGGAGCCCCAGACGGAGACCCGAGGGACGGTCGTCCGGTTTCCTGGAAGCCGAATGCGGAGGGGCTCGCGGGCCGCGCGGAGGCAACCCCGGTCTGCAGCGGGAGGCGCGGCCCCGGCCAGCCCCCCGACCCAGCCCCCTTACCCACCCCCCACCCCCACCCCCGGGAGGGGCTGGGGCTGCGAGGGCCCAGGAGTTGCGAAGGGGGGCGGGGGCTAAAGGAGAGGGGAGGCAAAAAGCCTACAGCACCCGGTATTCCCAGGCGGTCTCCCATCCAAGTACTAACCAGGCCCGACCCTGCTTAGCTTCCGAGATCAGACGAGATCGGGCGCGTTCAGGGTGGTATGGCCGTAGACGGAGGCGGCTGCCGCCGGGCGCCCTAAGAGCCCTGCGCTGCGCCTCCCTTTCGCTCTGACCTGCCGGTCGGGCTGGCCAGCCGCACCTCTCCACGGGGGCGCGCGCTGTACTGGAGCCGCACCAGCCGCGACCGGACTCCGGCCTGCCGACGCCGCCACGCCCCCGAACACCGCCACCCCCCAGCCAGCAACCGCCTGGCCGGGCCCCGGGGGCCCCCAGCGGCCGGGCGTGCGTGCGTGCGTGCGTGCGTGCGTGCGGGGCCTGGGGGTGGGGTGGGGATGGGGTGAGGGGCGCGGAGGTCTCGGCGCCCTCCCGCCCTGGGCCTCTCCAGGCCCGGCCCCGCTCGGCGGACCTCCCCCCATCCAGTTCGCTGCTCAGGGACACTCGGCCCCGCCCCGGAGGTTGTCTGGCTTCGGGGCCCGCCGCGGCCCGCTCCCCGCGGCCCGGGGGCCTCGGAGCCTCCTGCGGGCCTAGGCACAGCCCAGCCGGGGCCCTGAGCGCCCATCCTGCCCGGCCCCTGCCGGGTGCCCAAACCCACCGCGAGCCACAGGCAGGCACACGGACAGACGCCCAGACACTCGCACGCACCCACGCGAAGGGAGACAGCCGGCCGGCGCAAGCTCCTCAGCCAGAGCCATAGCACCTGTGAGAGGCCGGGGCCAGAGGAAAGGACGGGCGGCCGGCTGTCGGGAGAGACAGAGGCAGAAAGAGATGAAGGTTCCTAGACAGACTGGAAGACAGCGAGAGGGAGCTACAGACAGACAGACGCGCTCGCGCGCGCGCGCGCGCACACACACACACACACACACGGACACAGAGACAGAGGGCGAGTGACAGAGAGACGGCAAACGGGAGACAGACAGGGGAGAGAGGATGGCATCGGATCCGAGACAGACACACTGGCACAGACCGTGACGCACCTCAGAGGGAGGCCGCGCGGAAGCAGCAGCTTCCCCAAGGGAGGGGGCGTCAGCCTTGGGCCGGGCCCGGCTGGACGGCTGAAAGCGGTGCCCTGGGGCTGGCGTTCGCCCGTGGAGACCCCAAGACTTCCTCGTCTCCAAGGTCCCATTCGGCTTGGCTACCTAAAGCGGGACCCAGCCCCTGCCCCTAGGCCAGAGGGTGAGTGCGTGCGAGTGTGTGTGTGTGTGTGTGTGTGTGTCGGTGGGTGAGGGTGGGGTCGGGTCGACTTGGGGCCGGATGGATACCCAGAGTGGAGGGGGGAGAGTGTGGACGCCACCGGCTTGGGAAGCTTGCGTGGTCCTCTTGCTGTCTCTCTCTCCCTCTTTCTCCGTCTCCCTTACCTGTGGTTTTCAGCTCTTGAACTGTCTTGGTGGGGGGGGGGGGGTGGTGAACCTCCCTAAACCCAAAGCAACTTTCTCTGGAGACGTAGTGAAGGGTCAATGCACTCTTACTCATCTGATATACCCTAAAATCCTGGACATGTCTGGACTCAGACTTTGAGGGCAGCCTTCCTGCCAACTCTGGCAGTCATTGATGGTGCTACAACTGTAATCCTCTAAAGGACCAAAAGTCCCGTACAAGTCCAGACGTCTGCTCTGTACAGTCTCTTCGTACAGTACAGGAACGTATAGAACAGAATGACACATTCTTTTTTAATTGTACAGATGACTCAGCTGCCACCTGCTGCCTAGTCAACATCGTCAACATGTGGGAGTCAAGCAAGAGTTCCAAATCCCTTGTTGTGGTCCTTGGAAAGACTTCTGTTCTGAGTTGCTCAGTTGTGCCCAACTTTGATGCGACCCATGGCCTGCGGCCCGTCAGGCTCCTCTGTCCGCGACTTTGCCCAGGCAAGAATACCGGAGCGGGTTGCCATTTCCTTCTCCAGGGGATCTTGCCCACCCAGGGATCAAACCCGAGTCTCCTTCAGGCGGACGCCTTCCCATCTGAGCCACGATACTGCTAATTGCCTAGTCGAAATACAAAGAAAAGAGCTAGTGTTCTACTAAGTGCCAAGACGATGGAAGAGACGGAAGGTTTCCTTTGTTGGTAGAGTTGAATCTTTCCTTCGTTTTAGTTTATTTTTACTATTAAGGCTACTTGAACAAGGCAATGGAGAAACCCCAGTATTGGAAAGCAATCGACTTTTTTAAAGAAACGCGTGGCAGGCTAAACTTCCTTCGTTTTTCAGAGTTGGTTAAATGCAAAAGCTTTATTCAACCAATATGACTATTGTGAAGGGTATTTCAGGTCTCCATGATGAATCACTAAGGCATCAAGGAAGAAAGGAGTAGAGGTGGAGACAAAAAGAACAACCTTTCCCCTTGGCCCCCTCTCAACCAGCTGCTTAGTTCCTTCATCTCATGGACCTCGACGTGGGATTATCTTGTTTGTCCGGTTTTTGTTCGGGGACCCTTTCTAGTCAGGAGGCTATAAGCAGTGGTGGGGAAGCCCTTCTCTCCATTCCACGTGAGACCCAGTGGACAGTCCAGGCCCTGCCCACTGCATTGAGTCTGTAGCAACAGAATCACCAGGGATGCTGGTTGAAAACGCGTATGCTTGCAATCCACTCCCCTTCGCTACTGACTGTTTGAGGTGGCGGTCTGGAACCTATAGCTGGAAGCTTTCTTGATGTTCCCAAATGACACAAAAAGTCTGAGGACTACGGAAGATCTTCCCGTTTCTGGAAGAGTCACACACCTACAGAAGGAACCACAAGAGTGGCCTGCAATGGTAAAGGTATCAGTATTGGACTACAAGTTGGAAGGTCTCCACCTTTGCTATGCAAGTAAAATGATCTTCCTTTGAAGTGCAAATGGATCATGCTAAAAGTTTGCATTGTTCTAGAGCATTTTAGAAGCCCTGAATGATGGGAATCGCACGTACGAGTTCCTTGAAAGCAAGAACCTGTGTGTCTGGGTACGTCTTCATGCCTTAGATTGTGCCTTGAATGTCGTGTGCACATCAACGGAAGAAAGAGAAGAGTTGAACCGACAAAGATACAAAGAGATCAAAAGTGCTGAGCCAAGTGAAAAGTTGAGGCTTCCAAGAACTTCTCTGTCTTTCACACACTGAATACATATTGAGCACCGACTATGAGCGCGTAGGCATGTAATAAGTTTCTGCACATAGAATGCTGAGAGAAGAAGACACACAGTTGCTGCTTTCACTGAGACTAACCTAATGATAAATAACAGGCAGATCCTGTGAGAACCGATACAGGGGACTCCCCCGTCACCAAAAACTGGGTGTGGGAGAAGGCTTTTCAGAGTCATAATTGAGTTGAGGTCCATAGGTTGAACCAACGTACACCAGGGTTGAGGTGCAGGAGGACTTTCAGGCAGGTCAAATAGCATCTTGGAAGGCTCTGTGACAAGGGAACCTTCGTACATTCCAGACATGGAAAATGCCCTATGGGAGGGAACCCAAAGAGTGCAGAGGGCACTCCAGTGGAAAGAAATGAGAGAAGGAAGTGGCGCCCAAGCAATGAAGGGATTTGGCCGTATATGAAATATGATGGGAAAATACAAGAGCAGTTTTAGCAGGGAGGTGGTAGAATTGGATCTGCGTTTTGAAAAGGTCATCTTGCTCAACATCACTAATGACTGGAGCGACTCAACTCCAAACTACAACGAGGTACCACTTCACATTAGTCAGAACGGTCCTCATGGCAAAGTCTGTCAGTAACAAAGGCTGCAGAGCAGGTGCAGAAAAGGGAACTCTCCTCCACTGTTGGTAGGACTGTGAGTCGGTAGAGCCGCTATGGAAAAGCGTATGGAGGTTCCTCAAGAAACGAAAACTAGAAGTACCATATTATTCGGCAGTCCCACTCGCAGGCATATAGCCACCAAAAGTATATGACTCAACAAGATGCAGGCACCTTCTGTGCAGATGAATCTGTGTGTGCCCGCGCGGGGGCGCGCGCGAGCACGCGCGAACGCCTGCGAGGTCGGGGCTGGGGCTGGGGCTGGGGCTGGGGCTGGGGCTGGGGCTGGGGCTGGGGCTGGTGGTGCTGCAGCCCCCCCGGGATGGCCTGAGGCACGCCAAGGGAGCCCCAGACGGAGACCCGAGGGACGGTCGTCCGGTTTCCTGGAAGCCGAATGCGGAGGGGCTCGCGGGCCGCGCGGAGGCAACCCCGGTCTGCAGCGGGAGGCGCGGCCCCGGCCAGCCCCCCGACCCAGCCCCCTTACCCACCCCCCACCCCCACCCCCGGGAGGGGCTGGGGCTGCGAGGGCCCAGGAGTTGCGAAGGGGGGCGGGGGCTAAAGGAGAGGGGAGGCAAAAAGCCTACAGCACCCGGTATTCCCAGGCGGTCTCCCATCCAAGTACTAACCAGGCCCGACCCTGCTTAGCTTCCGAGATCAGACGAGATCGGGCGCGTTCAGGGTGGTATGGCCGTAGACGGAGGCGGCTGCCGCCGGGCGCCCTAAGAGCCCTGCGCTGCGCCTCCCTTTCGCTCTGACCTGCCGGTCGGGCTGGCCAGCCGCACCTCTCCACGGGGGCGCGCGCTGTACTGGAGCCGCACCAGCCGCGACCGGACTCCGGCCTGCCGACGCCGCCACGCCCCCGAACACCGCCACCCCCCAGCCAGCAACCGCCTGGCCGGGCCCCGGGGGCCCCCAGCGGCCGGGCGTGCGTGCGTGCGTGCGTGCGTGCGTGCGGGGCCTGGGGGTGGGGTGGGGATGGGGTGAGGGGCGCGGAGGTCTCGGC
This sequence comes from Bubalus bubalis, assembly GCF_019923935.1. Lineage (NCBI taxonomy): Eukaryota > Metazoa > Chordata > Mammalia > Artiodactyla > Bovidae > Bubalus > Bubalus bubalis. The sequence goes on from NC_059157.1 coordinate 45,814,113, forward strand.
GCCCTCCCGCCCTGGGCCTCTCCAGGCCCGGCCCCGCTCGGCGGACCTCCCCCCATCCAGTTCGCTGCTCAGGGACACTCGGCCCCGCCCCGGAGGTTGTCTGGCTTCGGGGCCCGCCGCGGCCCGCTCCCCGCGGCCCGGGGGCCTCGGAGCCTCCTGCGGGCCTAGGCACAGCCCAGCCGGGGCCCTGAGCGCCCATCCTGCCCGGCCCCTGCCGGGTGCCCAAACCCACCGCGAGCCACAGGCAGGCACACGGACAGACGCCCAGACACTCGCACGCACCCACGCGAAGGGAGACAGCCGGCCGGCGCAAGCTCCTCAGCCAGAGCCATAGCACCTGTGAGAGGCCGGGGCCAGAGGAAAGGACGGGCGGCCGGCTGTCGGGAGAGACAGAGGCAGAAAGAGATGAAGGTTCCTAGACAGACTGGAAGACAGCGAGAGGGAGCTACAGACAGACAGACGCGCTCGCGCGCGCGCGCGCACACACACACACACACACACACGGACACAGAGACAGAGGGCGAGTGACAGAGAGACGGCAAACGGGAGACAGACAGGGGAGAGAGGATGGCATCGGATCCGAGACAGACACACTGGCACAGACCGTGACGCACCTCAGAGGGAGGCCGCGCGGAAGCAGCAGCTTCCCCAAGGGAGGGGGCGTCAGCCTTGGGCCGGGCCCGGCTGGACGGCTGAAAGCGGTGCCCTGGGGCTGGCGTTCGCCCGTGGAGACCCCAAGACTTCCTCGTCTCCAAGGTCCCATTCGGCTTGGCTACCTAAAGCGGGACCCAGCCCCTGCCCCTAGGCCAGAGGGTGAGTGCGTGCGAGTGTGTGTGTGTGTGTGTGTGTGTGTCGGTGGGTGAGGGTGGGGTCGGGTCGACTTGGGGCCGGATGGATACCCAGAGTGGAGGGGGGAGAGTGTGGACGCCACCGGCTTGGGAAGCTTGCGTGGTCCTCTTGCTGTCTCTCTCTCCCTCTTTCTCCGTCTCCCTTACCTGTGGTTTTCAGCTCTTGAACTGTCTTGGTGGGGGGGGGGGGGTGGTGAACCTCCCTAAACCCAAAGCAACTTTCTCTGGAGACGTAGTGAAGGGTCAATGCACTCTTACTCATCTGATATACCCTAAAATCCTGGACATGTCTGGACTCAGACTTTGAGGGCAGCCTTCCTGCCAACTCTGGCAGTCATTGATGGTGCTACAACTGTAATCCTCTAAAGGACCAAAAGTCCCGTACAAGTCCAGACGTCTGCTCTGTACAGTCTCTTCGTACAGTACAGGAACGTATAGAACAGAATGACACATTCTTTTTTAATTGTACAGATGACTCAGCTGCCACCTGCTGCCTAGTCAACATCGTCAACATGTGGGAGTCAAGCAAGAGTTCCAAATCCCTTGTTGTGGTCCTTGGAAAGACTTCTGTTCTGAGTTGCTCAGTTGTGCCCAACTTTGATGCGACCCATGGCCTGCGGCCCGTCAGGCTCCTCTGTCCGCGACTTTGCCCAGGCAAGAATACCGGAGCGGGTTGCCATTTCCTTCTCCAGGGGATCTTGCCCACCCAGGGATCAAACCCGAGTCTCCTTCAGGCGGACGCCTTCCCATCTGAGCCACGATACTGCTAATTGCCTAGTCGAAATACAAAGAAAAGAGCTAGTGTTCTACTAAGTGCCAAGACGATGGAAGAGACGGAAGGTTTCCTTTGTTGGTAGAGTTGAATCTTTCCTTCGTTTTAGTTTATTTTTACTATTAAGGCTACTTGAACAAGGCAATGGAGAAACCCCAGTATTGGAAAGCAATCGACTTTTTTAAAGAAACGCGTGGCAGGCTAAACTTCCTTCGTTTTTCAGAGTTGGTTAAATGCAAAAGCTTTATTCAACCAATATGACTATTGTGAAGGGTATTTCAGGTCTCCATGATGAATCACTAAGGCATCAAGGAAGAAAGGAGTAGAGGTGGAGACAAAAAGAACAACCTTTCCCCTTGGCCCCCTCTCAACCAGCTGCTTAGTTCCTTCATCTCATGGACCTCGACGTGGGATTATCTTGTTTGTCCGGTTTTTGTTCGGGGACCCTTTCTAGTCAGGAGGCTATAAGCAGTGGTGGGGAAGCCCTTCTCTCCATTCCACGTGAGACCCAGTGGACAGTCCAGGCCCTGCCCACTGCATTGAGTCTGTAGCAACAGAATCACCAGGGATGCTGGTTGAAAACGCGTATGCTTGCAATCCACTCCCCTTCGCTACTGACTGTTTGAGGTGGCGGTCTGGAACCTATAGCTGGAAGCTTTCTTGATGTTCCCAAATGACACAAAAAGTCTGAGGACTACGGAAGATCTTCCCGTTTCTGGAAGAGTCACACACCTACAGAAGGAACCACAAGAGTGGCCTGCAATGGTAAAGGTATCAGTATTGGACTACAAGTTGGAAGGTCTCCACCTTTGCTATGCAAGTAAAATGATCTTCCTTTGAAGTGCAAATGGATCATGCTAAAAGTTTGCATTGTTCTAGAGCATTTTAGAAGCCCTGAATGATGGGAATCGCACGTACGAGTTCCTTGAAAGCAAGAACCTGTGTGTCTGGGTACGTCTTCATGCCTTAGATTGTGCCTTGAATGTCGTGTGCACATCAACGGAAGAAAGAGAAGAGTTGAACCGACAAAGATACAAAGAGATCAAAAGTGCTGAGCCAAGTGAAAAGTTGAGGCTTCCAAGAACTTCTCTGTCTTTCACACACTGAATACATATTGAGCACCGACTATGAGCGCGTAGGCATGTAATAAGTTTCTGCACATAGAATGCTGAGAGAAGAAGACACACAGTTGCTGCTTTCACTGAGACTAACCTAATGATAAATAACAGGCAGATCCTGTGAGAACCGATACAGGGGACTCCCCCGTCACCAAAAACTGGGTGTGGGAGAAGGCTTTTCAGAGTCATAATTGAGTTGAGGTCCATAGGTTGAACCAACGTACACCAGGGTTGAGGTGCAGGAGGACTTTCAGGCAGGTCAAATAGCATCTTGGAAGGCTCTGTGACAAGGGAACCTTCGTACATTCCAGACATGGAAAATGCCCTATGGGAGGGAACCCAAAGAGTGCAGAGGGCACTCCAGTGGAAAGAAATGAGAGAAGGAAGTGGCGCCCAAGCAATGAAGGGATTTGGCCGTATATGAAATATGATGGGAAAATACAAGAGCAGTTTTAGCAGGGAGGTGGTAGAATTGGATCTGCGTTT
>NC_059157.1:45819308-45828061 GCF_019923935.1 Bubalus bubalis
TCATTTGTCACAAGACATAATTGATCCATTTTGAAAACCTTGCATGCTGCTGTCCTAAATTTTATTTAAATATCTGCCACACTTAATAACAAGTTATTTAAATGTTATTATATACGTTTTAATCATTACATGATTCAGCAGATGGTATCTGTGAAAGGTGTAAACTCTAAAGAAATCAAAAGATATGGATTGAAGCCTCTTTCCAACTATGTGAATCACTTAACTTCTCTGAGCTCAGAATTTTCCTTTCTAAAAACTGCACCTCCCTGTCAAAGATGTATGAGTGAATTATAAAATAATGCCCTCTATAAAAGGTAAAGCAACATCAAACTTTAGGTCGTTTTATTACTGAATGACAGCAGATACAAAGACTTACTTCTATCAACCAATACTGAACTGGCAAACAGAAGATTCTAAAAGTAGCATCAGGACATTTTCCCAACAATGCTTCATCCTTTTAGATAGTACAAAAATTCAGTACATAGATGGAGAAAACGTTTGATCAACAAATGCCTCATTATACACAGTCAGGCTGCAGAGAAGAGTCAACTCTAGAGAGTTACAGCATGGAATAGGAATGATTTCCAGTTAAGAGTTTCTACCAAGTTTCAGAGTTGGATTTGACACTGCCTTTCCTGGGGGCTTCCCTGGTGGCTCAGACGGTAAAGAATCCGCCTGCAATGCTAGAGACATGGGTTCGATCCCTGGGTTGGGAAGATTCCCTGGAGGAGGAAATGGCAACCCACTCCAGTATTCTTGCCTGGAGAATGCCATGGACAGAGGAGCCTGGCAGGCTACAGTCCGTGGGGTCGCGGAGAGTTGGATGCAACTTTCACATTCACTTTTTTTCTAGGGACAAAAATATGCATCTCTTTTGGGGCTGGAAGGGTAGGTAGAGCGGAAGGCAGGATTGGTAGGAAAAAAGCATATTCTAAAACTATCATACTTCCATTTGGTTTTGTAATGATGTTAAGTCTGCTTTTACTTTATTTTTGCTTCACAGATGTCAAATATTTCTGTTTGAAGTACACAACCTCAGCTGGGAAAACATGAGAAAGTCAGGTTCAGAAATTCTCAGAGACCCAGGTTAACAGGACAACTCAAATAGATATTAGGGCCTGTGACAGAGAACTTGAACCGTCTTGGCTAAAGCAGAGAAAGAAACTGTCCTTTGCGCACTACCAATGACAGGGACCTCTGCCTCCCAGGCTTTCATTACTGGGCAGAAAAAACTATTTGGAGAAAGTAAAGCCATGGCTGAATCTTGCCAATTTCTCCCCCAAGCATATGGTCTTGAGTAGAAGAAGAGAAAAGTAAAGTCTACAACCTTAGGAATTAGAGACACCGAAGTCACAAGCAACCTCTGCCCCAAACGTTTCATCTCTCTAATACGGAAATCTCTAAATCAGAAATATTTGTTAAAGCTTCTTGGCCTGCCATTTTCTTTCCTCCTTCAAGCTGGGCCCAGAAATGTGATGTCTGGCTATGGAAAAGAGATATTAAACACAGTCATGTATATTTAAGCTTAATTATCATGCAGCACGGTACCAATTATGCATATCATTACATGTGTCAAATAAGCCCTGAAAGCTTTATTTGGCTACAGTATCAAACATCCATAGAAGTTCCATTTTTGTAGTTTGCTCCTTATGCAGCATGTTCATCTGCTTGCAACTTAAAAAAAATTAAAGGGGACATTGCTCCCTACTGAATATGTGTATAACAATGAGAATTTCAAATTTTTCATTTAGACTATTATTCAAGCTGTATGGGTTCTAAATTTACGGTTCAAAGAAGATGACCACACAAAACTTGAGGCAGAAACAAGGTAATATTGAGTTTTTTAAACTAGATGAGAAACCCCCTTATACTTCTGTCTACTCTATTTTACTTGTCTTTCCCTCAGTTATTCCTTTTGCCTCATTTACAAACAATGCTTCTCACAGACTTACAAAAGTGCTTTCCTTTATGCACTTTAACATTCAAATTTCCATATATCCAAACATTTTTGTAAAATTATTGTTAGCCTGGGATAGGATAAAACCTTAATACATTAAGACTGTAGTTTACGATTATTAAGATAAATAAGAAAAAACAGTAGAATGCCATGAGACAAGAAGAAAAACAGGAACAGTAAAAATATTAAGGAATTCATATTTCTTCCAAATTAGAGGTTCCCTAATTTTAATGTGCAGTAGATTCATAGAAACCCCACGGGTCTAAGAAATCCAAACCTCTGGAAAATGAATGATATACATGCATTCTAATGATTATCTCTGTACTGTTACAAGTGATCTATAAGTTATATTTTGAGAAATGCTATCCTAAAATAGAATAACTTAAAACAGTACAGGATATTTGCACATAATTATGTGCTTAGCAAAAGTAATATATAAAATGAATTTTTTTAAAAGCAGATAAAGAATACTACCTTAATAGAAAAATCGAAAAAGGACATAAATTTACAAATGGCCAACAAACATATGAAAAGATACTCAACTTTACTAATAAAAACATACAAACATGATATTTAACATTTTTGCCAATCAGATGAGCAAAGTAAGAATAACAGAACACAGTATAGGAGAGGGTGCAGAAAAAGGAATATATTCAACATTCCAACACATGGAAGTACTTTTTTTTTTTTTTTGGCTGTCCCACACGGCTTGCAGAATCTTAGTTCCCCAAACAAGGACTGAACCCGGGCCAGAGTAGTGGAGTGTCTAACCACTAGACCGCCAGGAAATTCTCCATTTTCAAATACTACTGGAGGAAAAGCAAACTAGTTGGTATTTCAAAAAAATAGCTATGGACATCAAAAGCCCTTAAAATGTATATAATTTGATTCAGCAGACCTATTCTACAATTTATGCTAAGAAAGTAAACACAAGTACACATGATGTATAACTGAAATGTTAGTACAAAAACCCAGAGACAATCTGAAAGTCTGCCAATATGGAATTGGTTAAACTAAGGTACAACCAACCTATAACACACTCACTAAAAATGATGAGCAGGATCTGTATATACTGACTTCAAAAGACAGTAACACTACAAAAACTGAAAAATAAAATTTTAAATGGTTTACAAAACAGCATATAGTCTCCCACTTCTGTCAAAAATATACATACACGGGACAGAATAAAACTACCTGAACTGTTTAAAAATACAATATTATAGGGACTTCCCTGGCAATCCAGTGATTAGGACTCCACACTTCTATGTCAGGGAGCTCGAATTTCATCACTGGTCAGGGAATTAAGGTCCCACAAGCTGCACAGCGTGGTCAAAAAACAAAAACAAAACAAAAAAGTAGTAAAGTATTATAAATGCTGCAATGTTATTTTAAAGTCTGTCGCATGTTATTTATGTATGGGAACATTAAGTGCTAAATCTATGAATGTGTGCTGACAATACTACTACTTGAATCAACGATTTACTGGCTGTTGATTAAATAACAAGCCAAGGGACACAAAAATACCCTCCTACAGGTAGCAAGAAAAGCAAAAAAAAAAAAAGATGATCAATTTAGAATGGGTCAAAAATTGATTTTGAATACTGAAAAAAATCAGATCACCTCTCAGCTGAACCAAATATTATGCACAGTTAAAAAACAAAACTTTTGATATATATTCTAAGTTGCTTTTCAATAACATAATGAAATAAATGCTTCTAATCAGGATCACGTGAGTATGGATAGCAACAGTCCTTTTTCCTAAGAGAACCATCCTTGAAGAAGCTGTAAGTTTCAGAGGGGACACAGAAGATTGAGGAAACCAGGAAATACTGACAAAATACAGCAACTGATCACATAAAGGTTAAAAGATTGTTTGCATTCTTTTTGATATTATATCTTTTACTATAACAATCTGCAGAATCTCAGTTGAATAAAGGGAATTGGTGAATTAACTGGAGGGAAAAGTCTCAGGCGTCAAGGACCAGTAAAAAGTGAGGGGTCTGGCAACAGTTTTTCATGCCCTAACCCTGAGCGAAGACATTCACTTCTTTACAGAGCAATATATGTGGAAAACTAATTTCCAATTAAGTGACCTGATGACTATTTCATCAGAAAACAAAAAGGACTAGATACACTTAACCCTACATTTTAATTTTTATCAATGTGTAACATCAGGAATCTGATATTCCCCAATTTACCAGTTCTCTTTTGATGTTAAAAAGTAAAAGCCCCTAAAATAAGTTGAGTATTTGTCCTGAAGAGCAGCAATAAAGGGCATGCAATCTTGGAAGACTGTCTTCAGAGGCTGGCTACAAAGCCAGACCCAAAGAACTCAGGTGGGAAAAGCAAGAGATGGCAACTGTGAAGAGGAAAGAAAGCCGGCAGAATCCCAGAAGAGACAATGACAAAAGTGGGCCCTGGGGGCTTGTCAGCAAGGCCCTGCAACAAAAGATATTAGCAATTCTATTCCAATTCACACTTTCTGTACAGAAAGTGATTCCTTTCATCTTTCTCAGCTTAGATTTACTTATCTGGACACGCTATACATATACATAGCATTTTGCGTATCCAATTCACAAATTAAAGGTTGCCTCAAACACACTGGCTACAATGGGAACCGGAGGATATTCTTTTGTCTTCTTTCAGAGTTTTCCAAGACTGCATTATAAGGATTAGCAATCACTACCTCTGAAGCTTCTTCTCTCAAGGAAATCATCATCTTGTAAGAGAGCAAAGTACACACTGAGAGCATATCACTGCTCGAAGTGCTAGATTCCTTTTCCTAAAACTCATGTGGGTTTTGGCCTTTTGTTTTCCATATCTTGTTTAAAAAATAAATTCATTCTCAGGATACTGTTTTCTGGTTGCTAAAGTGTCAGTTCAGTTCAGTTGCTAAGTCGTGTCTGACTCTTTGCGACCCCATGAATCGCAGCACGCCAGGCCTCCCTGTCCATCACCAACTCATGCAGTTCACCCAAACCCAAGTCCATCGAGTTGGTGATGCCTTCCAGCCATCTCATCCTCTGTCGTCCCCTTCTCCTCCTGCCCCCAATCCCTCCCAGCATCAGAGTCTTTTCCAATGATTCAATTCTTCGCATGAGGTGGCCAAAGTACTGGAATTTCAGCTTTAGCATCATTCCTTCCAAAGAAATCCCAGGGCTGATCTCTGCTCCATCTTTAATTCATCAGAGAAGGCAATGGCAACCCACTCCAGTACTCTTGCCTGGAAAATCCCATGGGCGGAGGAGCCTGGTAGGCTGCCGTCGATGGGGTCGCACAGAGTTGGAAACGACTGAAGCGATTTAGCAGCAGCGTATTTAATTCATAGGGCCTAGATTCTTACAAATCTCAAGGTATCATTTTGCTACTTTATCTAGTTTTTAAAGTCCGTCTAGTCATCTACTGATTACAAAAGATAATCTAATCTTCCAGTGTGCTGAGTGATGGGGCTTAAAAAAATACAGGAAAAACAAATAAAGTTCAAAACTAAAATGAATAGCAGGCATCAAACTCCAGTCCATCTTACAACTTATATATACTTTTAATACTAGAGACAGCAGAAGCAGAAGATCTTTTAAAACTAAAACGGGAAAGTTAAAAGATGGCCAGAAGTGAAGTGAAATGAAGTCTCTCAGTCGTGTCTGACTCTTTGTGACCCCATGGACTGTAGCCTACCAGGCCTCTCTGTCAATGGGATTTTCCAGGCAATAGTACTGGAGTGGGTTGCCATTTCTTTCTCCAGGAGATCTTCCCAACCCAAGGATTGAACCCAGGTCTCCCGTATTGTAGGCAGACGCTTTACCATCTGAGCCACCAGGGAAGTCCTAAAAGATGGCCAGAGTCTGGACTTTAAAAAAAAAAAATCAGGTTGAAATTCCAGCCTCGTTTCCCTGTTCCATTAAAATGTGTTCAGGAAATGCTCTAATATCAGGGATCAGAGCTCTGATGGAGCAAAGGTGTTTTAATTAACATGGTGTGGGCATATAGACTGTCTTACAAGGTAGTTTTTCTCAGCAAAGATAAAGATGAAAATTCCAGACTTACAAAACATAGGCGATCCATATTAAAGAGAGAGAGAGTTGTAAACAATCACTTTTACCCTATGGTTCACAAGAAGGAAGAGGGTACTTATCTCCGTATAGAAAATCTAATGAAGGAAATGCCTGGATTCCTCAGCCCCCGGGAGACACTTGAGTATTTAGGAATTAATAAGGAACAGAGAATTTCTGACAGATCCAAAACAGCACACAGGAAGCCTCCTGTTAAATGCTTCCTGAAAACTAATTACCTTATTTTCCTGACAGTTTCAAAGCATTTGGGGAGAGGGGGGTAGAGGAGGAACCTCTTATTTCACTAAATAAAAGGCAACACTGTAAGAAGAACTGCATCTTAATTATCTTTTATTTTCAGCGACATCCTTGCAAGCCTGCCCACTTAAACTTTTACATCACTTTCCTATCTTATTACCTCTATGTTGTGGTTTGGTACTTCAAACAAACACTTTTTTTTTCCTTCTTCTTATGGAGGAAGAAGATGGTATTGATTTGCTTAAAAGTACGGATTGGGGGAAAAAAAAAAGGATGGAGGGAAATCATTATCTTGAGGAGTAAATGGTTCTTAATAACAGAACTACGGATTTATCCATCCCTTTGACTGTTAGCATGCCACTAAAGGCTAAAAGAAGGCTCAAGAGGGAGGTTAACATCCCCCTCGTCAAGTGTTTGTTTCCTTGCTCCTGCGGTATTGGCTTTGCCAAGTAACCCAATTCCCGTACATAAACGTTACAGGTCTCTCCAAACTACTTCTATAAAATAAGATATTGTTTGACCAATCTTATCGAGCAGTCATTTATTTCTATAGCTGCTGGTCTGCTCTGCTGCTCTGTCTGCCTACATTCAGAAGGGAACAAAAATTCAAAATTTCATTTATTCTGGGCCCAGAACCAGACCTTTTGTCCTTCCTAGATATTTTGCAACTTCGAGTTGACTCCTCTGCCTAAATTAGTGGCATATGCTTTTGTTCTTTTAAGAAAGAAAGAAAGAAAAAACCACCCCTTATTCTCTTATTGAGGAAGGCAACTAATTCTGAAAAAAGCCTCTAGAAAGATGTTAAAATGTCTTGAAATGTTTAACAGAACCTTATTTCAGAGGCTATGGATGAACCTCCCCGAGGTACCCCAGGGCAAACACACGGAGCGTCCAAGGGGGCAGAGGGGAAAGCCTCGAGGAGGAATATGCAGACTTTGCAAAACTGACGGGAGGGAGGAGAGGGGACAACTTTCAGGACTAGAAACAGGAAGCAGTCCAGATGCTGCGATGCCGCCCGCACCCCCGCACCCAGCCCTCCGTGCATCGTCCTCCCCGCAAGCAGCCGCGTGCTCCACCCACAGCCCCCAGTGGCCCGGGAGCGCCACACGCCCCTGCGGCGCCGACCGAGCCCCAGGGCTGGGCCGAGGGCGGCGTGCAGGGAGCGCGGGCCACACTCGAACCAGGTTGCTCGACGCAGATTCGGGACCGAGAGGGTTAATCCAGTCCGCGCGCACAGCCCGCCCAGCGCCAAACTCGGGCTCCCCCGCCGGCCCGCCACCCACCCCGAGAAAGCCCGGAGACACCCCTCCACAGCACAGCGCCCAAGGCTTTTGTTTTGTCGGAGACGAGAATAACGATCCTTGAGGAGGAGGTGCCACAGCTGCTCGTGGCTCTTCGGCACAGGCTTAGACCGAGGAGCGGGCAGCCGCCGCGGCACCTCCTCAGTCCCCACTCCCAAGTCCTTTTCCCGCTGAGCAGGACAGGAAGGGGCCTGCACGACCCGGGGCTCACCTCACACATCGGGGCCGGGCTCCCGGGGGGCTGCGGCGCCGGCCGGGGGCAGCCGCAGTTCCCTCAGGTAAACAGAGCCAGCGAGGACCACCAGCGTGCGCCTCCGAGCGACCGAGAGCTTTCGCGATGGCCGCGGCACATGCGCACGCACGTACGGCGCAGGCGCGCTGCGCACACTCGGCCGAGCGCTCCTAGTTTGAGCCCAGCTTCTGGATACCCGTCTGCAGGTTTCGTTGCTCTTGACCTCGCGCCGAGGCTGATGCCCGGCCCTGTCCTGCTCCGGCGGAGTCGTTCCGCGCTCTGGAAGCTTTTCTTAAATGCCCTCAGTCCCCTTTGCAAAGCTCTCCCTCCCTTCCCTGCTGAGACAGTGCAGCGACTCGCATCACTCAAGCCTGGAACGCTATTATTGAGAGACCACCAAAACCTGTTTGAGAACCAGCGTGCCCCCTGGGAACCCGGGGATTGGAATTGATTAAGAGGCGGGTGCTGAGAGTGGTACTGGGTGCAGATAGAGGTAGTCAGCTTTCATATTGCAGAGCTCCAGGCTGAAGCAGCAGAGCAGATACCCTCTTTACCAACACCCACTTTAGTGAGCAGGTGGGGCTTGAGGTTATTGGTGACATGCCCCATCTTCTGTTCTTTGAGAAATGTTTCTTCTCTCTTTTTCTTCGTAAGTGATTTTATTTTTTTCTACCTAAGCTATTTCAGAACTTAAAGATTCCTTAGAAATCATCAAAACCTAACCTCTCATTATTCAGACGTGGAAAAGAATGGTCCAGAAAGGTTAAAAAGACTTAGCCAAAGCCAGGCAGCGTTTTAAGGGCTGAGTCTGGATTCACTCATTCCAAGCCAAAGCTGTTACCTTGGCCTCTATCATTTTACCTACCTTCCTTTCTCTTCCTTTCCCTCCCTTTTCAACCTAGACTTCACAGGCATCATTTTGTTCTATGGTAGCACACAGGACTTAAAGAAATACT